>NC_029794.2:50902746-50909396 GCF_000816755.2 Arachis ipaensis
ATTATAAACAAACGAATATATATAACGTTTTATATTATTAGCGTATTAAAATTAAACTCAAAATATCCAAAAACATATATCATAAGAAAAAAGAAAAGCATTATTTGTAAACTTATGCGTTTGTTCATATCTATATACTACTCTCTTAGAATTGTATGTGCAAATTTTGTATAATGTAAATACAAATTATACTAATTTATATATGTATATGTAAAAATTGAAAAAATTTAACGTGCTAACGAACTGTTTTCAATTTAGCCTTCTAGAATTTCTGAAATCGCATAGGCCTTAAAGGAAAACACTCAAATTGTTGGTTCTGTTATTACAATGCCAATTGCTAAATTAAAATACAGAAACTTTAGGTCATTTACTTAGTTGAGTAGTTACTTTTAAGGGTTAATAGTAAAATTTATTCTTTAAAGATCATTTAATTTTTAAATTGGTTTTTAAATAATTTTTTTAGTTATTCTTACTTCCACGAATGAAGTAT
Organism: Arachis ipaensis; assembly: GCF_000816755.2. Lineage (NCBI taxonomy): Eukaryota > Viridiplantae > Streptophyta > Magnoliopsida > Fabales > Fabaceae > Arachis > Arachis ipaensis. Next base: position 50,903,237 of record NC_029794.2, read on the forward strand.
ATAGAAGAGTGAGGAGAAGGCAGACAGAATAATGAGAGCATTTTCCAGGCGAGAGGGTGAAGGGTGGGGAACCACCGCGCAGGGTAGAGGTTGGGCTTCCACCAGGTTGGAGAAGGACCCAAGAGTTTGGAATCGTGAGGAGTACGTGCGCTTAGAGCGGGATTCGTTCAGTGTATTCGTGGACAGATTACCAGGTGATATTTCAAAACGGGAGTTATTTGAGCTTTTTTCTTGGACGGGGCGGATTAACGATATCTATCTGTCATGGAAGATGAGGAATAGGATCATTTACCTATTCGCATTCATCAGGTATACCACGAAGGGGGGAGCTCTGAAAGCGATTGCAGAGATGAATCACTTGCGACTAAGGGGATCGGAGATTTTTGTAGGGGAGGCCAAATATAGGAGAGATAATTCTAAGGGGCGGGGAGCTACTGTTGTGGGGATGGGTGGGAGCAGGATCCATCCTAAGAAGCATGAGGTCAATACTGGCATAGAGGTGCGTGCAGGGGAATTAACGCCGGATGATAACGGAGGCCATGGGATTGGTCAGACGGATTTAGCCAACTCAACCTATACACGCGTTGAGGGACCGAAGGTGGGGGAGACGAAGGAATTGGAGGTATCTGCCTCCAAGGATAACTTGGATTGGCTGAGTAGGAGTGTTGTTGGGAGAGCCGGGAGAGCAATTGATTTTCGATCATTGAACGACTCTATCCGGAAGGTATGGCCACACGTTGTCCAAGTCTGTGATGTGGGGAGGTATAAGGCTTTGTTGGTTTTTGATAGCACCCGGAGCGTGGAGGAAGCGCTGGAAAGTTCTGGGGATGAGATCCGGCAGATCTTTCATCATGTGTGCCTCTGGCAAGAACAAAAACGGTGCGACAGGAGAAGGGTGTGGCTTATGTGTTATGGTATTCCGCTGCATGCTTGGACGGTAGATACATTCTGTGCAATCGGGACACAGTGGGGTGAAGTGATTGAAGTTGATGATGGAACACGCTCAGCCACGTCGTTCTGAGCTGGACGTGTGCTAGTGGATACGTGGAGATTTGATCCAATCTCTGAAAGACTCCGTCTACTGGTAGGGTCGTGTGGCTTTGACGTGTTTGTTACGGAGATGGGCAAGGATGCGTATGGATCGACAGGGGACATGGCGCATGATGCTGTGGAACGCCATGAAGAGACTAGTGCCGGTCAGCCTGTCCGTCACCGGACGCCAAGAACGCTGGAGAGGTGGGACACGGTGGCTGAGTTGGTGGCCATACCGCATAGGCTGGAGGGAGTACAGAAGGGTAGTACGGGAATTTAGCCTGAGATCTTGGACGAATGGGGTAACAATTTTTTGAATTCGAAAACTTCAACGGCAAGGTGTGCGGATTTTTCTCCTAGAAAGGAATTGGCTGATTCTGGTGCAGATACGGTAGTAAATGGTAGGAGGCAGCATGGGAATAGGATCACAAGTAAGGTGCAGGTAGGGAAGCATGCTAATGGATTGGGGAGGCATAGTAATGCGATTGGGGCCCAATTGGGATTACCTAAACCAACGGTGGTAGATTTGGAACCAAAATCAATAGGCCCATCTGTTGCAAATTTAGTTGGGCTAGAAGTGGGTCTTAGTTATGGGCCTCCAAGGGAGCTGAATGAAGGCAATGGGAAGGGGAGTCTTCGGTCGGGTCGGGTTGGAAGGAGTGGTCCATTGGAGAGCTGCTGGGTTGATAATGAGAGGGAGCTTGGCAGTGACGGCGAGCTTGGTGCGGGAAGCGGAAGGGAGACCTGTGCATCTCGGAACTCGGCGAACACGACGCCCAGATGTGGTGCGGGTGGCAGACCCGTCGTCGGGGATGGTGTTGGCGTGCTGATGGGTCTGGCGGCAGGGGACTCGCCTCCGTGGTGGGTTCGGTCTGATGGCGATGGGGTGAGTCTGGGAGCGCTGGACCAGGATCTGTGTATTTCGGGCATGAAGCCTCGAAGGGGACGAACGGGGTTCGACCAGAATGGGGCTCGGGAAGCTCTAAGGGAGGGCGAATCTGGGGGGGATGGTGCTAGGGAAACGGTATTGATGGATGATGGATTGGTGGTGCTGCCGTCTAGTGGCGGAATGGATTCGGTATTGGCTACTAGTGGCCCGGATGCAGGCTGCCCGAAGGATATGGCGTGCGGCCAGATGGGTGAGATTGGGAGAGAGCCTGAACCGGAAGTGTCCGCTAATAGTAAAAGAGAAGCTGAAATGAAGGAAAACCGGGAAGCATGGAAGCTTGCTGTGGAATCCGGAGCTGTGCAGTATGATGAGGAAGATGACATCATGGCAATACTTCAGGCACAGAACGAGGCACTTGCGGAGAAGAAAAGACTGGCTAAGCAGAAGGAGAAAGCACGGCGGAGTAGACCAAAAAATCAGAGAAAGGTGTGTGTAAGTGCTTTAAAATGATTTTTAGTTCCTGGAATATTAGGGGATTGGCGGGAGTTGGTAAATTGAGCATGCTAAAGAATTTTTGTAGGAAATTTAAGTTAAATATGCTAGGCTTGATAGAGACAAAAAAAGAAGTTGTGACAACCTTTGATGTAGTGTAAATGTGGGGTGCTGGTGCTGTTAAATAGGAGTATGTTGGGTCGACTGGTGCTTCTGGAGGCCTGTTATTGATGTGGGATGAGACGGTATTTCAGATGAATACATGCTATAAGGGAAGTCGTTGGTTGTGTGTGGAGGGTGTGTTACTTCGAAATAATTTCTCCTGTGCTTTCTGCCTGGTTTATGGCCCGTATGAGAGGGGAGCCAAGCTTGCTACTTGGGAAGAATTGAGTTTCCTATTTGGGTTGTGTCAAGTTCCGTTTTGCTATCTGGGAGATTTCAATGAGATAACTCAAGTAGAGGATAGGAAGGGGGCTGATTCTTTGACGGTGTCTGCCGCGGAGTTTAAAGCATGGATCCAGGATATGGAGTTAGTGGACGTGGTAATCACTGACCGATTGTTCACCTGGTTCAGAGGGCAATCATGCAGTTGCATTGATAGGGTACTGGTGAGTTTGGAGTGGTTAGAAGTGTTTCCGGAAACCAGGCTGCGAGGTGGCCCAAGAGGGTTATCTGACCACTGCCCATTAATCATGGAGGTCTCTCAGTTGAGAGGAGGGCCGAGACTGTTTCGAAGTTTGGATTCTTGGTTCACGCATGCTGGATTTCTAAGGATGGTAAAAGAGGAGTGGAGGGCTTTGGGTGACATGCAGTTCATGGACAAGTTGAAGGGTTTGACGACTCCACTGAGCAGATGGCATAAAAAGAACTTTGGAGATGTGGATAAAAGGATTACACAGTTTGAGGATGAAATAAAAAAAGTGGATGATATTGCAGGATTTGGAGTGGATGATGGGACTGTTGAAGCTAGGAGAAAGGCGCTTGTAAGTTGTTGTAAAAAATGGTACATACGACAGGAATTACATTGGAAGCAGATGTCAAGGTCTCGTCATGCAAAGGAGATGGATAAAAACACACGCTACTTCCACACTCTAGCCTCAGCGCGGAGAAGATCCAATCGGATTGATGCTCTAATGGTTAATGGGAGGTTGGTAAGGAATCAAGCAAGGATAAAGATTGCCATAAGGGATTTCTATAAGGACTTGTACCATCAGGAACCCTCGCCGACTATTGGATTTAGGGATGGGCTCGTAAAGCGAATCTTGGAGGAAGAGGCAACGGAGCTAGAGCGGATGCCAACACATGCAGAAATAAAGGAGGCAGTCTGGGATTGTGAGTCAACAAAGGCACCAGGAAGCGATGGATATAATATGAATTTTATAAAGAAGTGTTGGGGGGAATTAGGTGACGAATTCACTGGCGCGGTGACAGGGTTCTTCCAATCTGGTAAACTACCTAGTGAGTCGAATGTCACTTGGGTGGCGCTGGCGCCAAAATTTACTGGTGCAAGAGAAATTAAGGATCTAAGGCCAATTAGTATGGTGGGTTGTGTTTATAAGGTGATTTCTAAGGTTCTGGTTCGGAGAATGCGAGAGGTAATGCCGGGACTTGTAGGTGAGACACAAAGTGCGTTCGTGAAGGGCAGGAAAATACATGATGGAGCTTTGATCGCCTGTGAGACTGTGCACTGGTTGAAAACACGAAAAAGGATCTCTGCGATAATCAAGCTGGACTTCCAAAAGGCCTATGATAGAGTCAAATGGGTCTTTGTGGATATTGTTTTGCAGAAGATGGGGTTTGGCCAGAGATGGAGGGGATGGATCAGGGAATGTGTATGCTCTGCCTCTATGTCAATGCTTATCAATGGATCACCGTCGAAGCCATTTAGAATGGAGAGGGGGTTGAGACAAGGAGACCCACTGTCACCATTCCTGTTTGTTTTAGTTGTGGATGTTCTGCACAGGATGATTGGAGAGGCAGTGAGGAACGGACGCATATCACCGTTGTTGGTTGGGAAGGATAGCATTGAGTTGTCTCACTTGCAGTTTGCCGATGATACTATTCTCTTCTGCCCACCTGAGGAGGCGGCCATTAGAAATTATCAGCGGCTTTTGCGGTGTTTTGAACTGATGTCTGGCCTGAGTATAAATTTTGAAAAGTCTAACATTATCCCGATCAACTGTGATAGCTTGTGGGTCCGTAGGATGTGTCTGTTATTGGGTTGTACAGAGGCGTCCTTACCGATTAGATATCTGGGCATCCCCCTGGGTGCAAATCCACGAAGGGTGAAGACATGGAAACCAGTAATTGATAAGGTTGAGGAGAAGCTGAGCTTGTGGAAAGCAAAGACTCTGAACAAGGCAGGCAAGCTGGTCCTAATTAAATCGGTGCTTAGTAGTTTCCCTATTTACTATCTCAGCTTATACAAGATGCCAAAGTCCATGGCTGAGAAGCTGATTTCTTTACAACGGTAGTTCTTGTGGAGTACAGATGGGGGGAAGCAAGGGTTGCCCCTTGTAAAATGGGAAGTTATTATGGCTCCAAAGAAAGCAGGTGGACTGGGGGTCGGGGATGCAGTTATTCGAAATACAGCATTGCTGTTTAAGTGGTGGTGGAGGTTCTCGAGAGAAGACTGCCCCTTGTGGAAGAAAGTGGTCTGCTCTTGTACCAATATGAATCCTGCGGTGATGTTGCGAGACCAGCCTGTGCCCACACGAGGAGGTCCTTGGAAGGATATCTGTCAGCTTCAAGTTTGTGTGCCGCGGTTGAGAGAAAAGATGATAAGCGGGTTGTCTATGGAGCTTGGGAATGGCAGAACAATCCGATTCTGGAAGGATAGCTGGTTGCCTAATGGGGCGTTGAAAGATAAGTTTCCTAGGCTCTTCTCGGTTTCAACCCTTACCGGGGCCGTCATAGGGGATTGTGGGTTTTGGGATGGACTAGACTGGATTTGGAGTTTCCAGTGGAGGAGGGAGCTGTTCAAGTGGGAGTTGGATCTGGTAAGACAACTTCATGAGACCTTGCAGTCAGCCAAGCCAACAAATGAAAGAGAGGACACGGTGACATGGAAATTTGATAACACAGGGGTTTATTCAACGAGCTCCTTTACATAGATGATGCAAGCAGAAGCCCTTCCGGCTGAAATTACAAGCTATAGCTTCACTCGTGCCATATGGAAAGGGTTCGTCCCTCCAAGGATTAAGCTCTTGTCTTGGTTTGTGCTAGTTGGAAGGATGAATACTAAGGATCGCCTGTGAAGACTACGTGTTCTTGATCAGAATGACAACCAGTGTGTGCTATGTTCTAAGGCTGAGGAAACTGTGTTCCACCTGTTTCTTGGTTGTGATATCACGTGGCAGGTGTGGTGTGCTTGGCTGCATGCATTTGGAAGGAGTTGGTGCCCCTCTGGTAATCTCAAGGACCACTTCGAAAGCTGGATAAGCATGGCAATATGGAAGATTGAGAGAAAGAGGTGGTTCATTGGGTTCTTTGCAGTTGTATGGACAATCTGGCTAGAGAGGAATAGCAGGCTGTTTCGAAATCACGTATCCAGTTTGCGGGATATTATAAACAAGTCATTTGCGTTTGCTGAGGAATGGATTGGAGGTGAACCCTTTGGATGTTGACACCATGTAGTAGATAAATAGGAGTTGTTTTGTACTTCATATTTTCAGAACCTTTAGCATCTTTCTTTGCTCCACTCTGTTGTGTTGAGCTCCCTTTAATTCAAAAAAAAAAAAAAAATAA
>NC_029794.2:50913005-50920416 GCF_000816755.2 Arachis ipaensis
TGACTAATATTTTATTTTTTTTAAGATCAATATAACTAAAAAAATTATTTAATAACATTTATAAAATAAACCATTTTTAAGGACAAATTTAACTATTAATTTTTAGTTTTTAGATCTACTGCTAATAAGAGTAAACCATTAAAGACCAAATCACAAATGAATCATGCATGCATCTTTTCTTGGTGAAACTGAAAATTGGGATATAATAAAAGCATATATATTTGATGATTGATGAAAATTTTGATAGATGTGCTCATTAATAATGAGATCAGTTTTGTTAGATAGACAACGAAAAATATGAACATAGTAAATATCAAGTTATACCACAGGTCCATTAAATAAATTACTACTACTAAAAACATTGAAGGGGATAACAAAAACACATATATGATTCAATTCTGTTGTGATAAGAATAAAATAGATGTTCATTTAATATGGGTGGCTCAACTTTTTTATATTAAAATGTTATGTTATCAAAAAAAGTTATATTTAATGAGAGTGAAAAAAGAGATCTTTATGCATGTATAAATAAAGATATGTATTTAAAGTAATACATACAATCAATAACAATTCTATCTCTCTTTTAATTTATATTGTCAAAACACTCTTCTTTCTTTTATATACTTTACTACATATATATATACTGGCAAAACACTCTTCTATCTTATATATATATATATATATATGAATCATTTCTATTATATTGAGATATTAATTGTGGTGAATATTAATATTAGAGTTATCTAATTATACTTCTTTATTTTATATTTATTATCTCTTTTTTATTTATTTATTTATTTTACAATATGTTATCAGTACGAGATTTTGATCAAATTTTAAGAAGACTTAGGTAACAAATTTTTATTATGTCAAAACTCTCTCATCTTGAATTTAATGCTCTGATATATCTAGAAACTACTTATCATGGATATTAGATGGTGAAATCCATCTTGATTGAAGGGATCTTGACAATACCATTAAGGCTGAAAATAATGCATCTCAAAAGGATAATGCCAAAGCCATGATCTTTCTTCGTCGTCATCTTGACGAAAGATTAAAAAATGAGTATCTCACATTAAAAGATCCTGCAGATCTGTAAAAAAATTTTGAAGAAAGGTATAATCATCAAATGATAGTGATACTTTCTCAAGCTTGATATGAATGGACGCACTTGTGTCTATAGAATTTTAAATCCATAAGTGAATATAATTCAGTAATGTTTTGAATTACCTCACGAATGAAATTATGTGAAAAAAAGATAACTGATAATTATATGTTAGAGAAAATTTTCTCGACCTTCCATTCCTCAAATGTGCTCCTGCAGTAGCAGTATCGAGAAAAATGATTTAAAAAATATTCTGAGTTAATTTCTTGCCTTCTTGTTGCTGAACACAACAATGAGTTACTTTTAAAAAATCATGAAACGCACCCAACTGGTGCCGCCCCATTTCCTGAAGCAAATGCGGCAAATCATAACCCCAAAAGAGGTAAATGGCAAGGTTTTGACAACAAAAAAAATTATGAAATGAAGAAAAATTATGTTCACAAGAAAGGATCTCACCAGAAGTGAGATAAAGAAAGAAACAATGGGAAAAATAAATCAATAGAGGATAAATGTTTCCGTTGTGGTGGAAAGGGCCATTGGTCGCGTACCTGTCTTACCCCAAGGAACCTAGTTCGATCTTTATCAAGTATCTTTGAAAAAGGACGACGAAGGAAAGGAGACGAATTTTGTTTCAAATAATGTTGTTGAAAATTACACCACTCATTATGATGTATCTGATTTCTTTGAGAATCTTGAAGAAAATATTGGCCATTTAATCAATGATGAAAAAGTTTAATACGTGGGTTTGTTAAAGTACTCATATAAATAAATAATGTAACAAAAAAAATTCTTGTTAAGTTTTATTTTCAATGTATTTAAATTTCAAGTACGATGTATATAAATAATGTTTAATAAAATATTTATGAATTTTAAAATTGCTAAATGTGCCAAGATAATAATAATAAAATTTTTAGAATATACTATACTTCTTAGAAAAATATTTTCAATCAAGAAAATAATTTTACTGCGCAAATATTTCTACTCATTTATTATTATTTGTCTTTGAAGAAAATGGCAATGACATACAGTAAAGATGTTTGCCTTGTGAATAGTGCAAGTTTGCACACCATTCTCAAAAGTAATATATATTTTACTCATCTTGTGCCAAAAGAAGAATATGTTAATACTATTATTAGCTCAGACAATGTGATAGAAAACTCCAGAAGAGCTATAATTTTGTTTTTTGGAGGAACAAAATTTATAATAAATAATGCACTATTATCTACTAAGTCTCTAAGGAACTTATTGAGTTTTAAAGATATTCGCTGAAATGGATATCATATTGAAACCATGAATGAGGAAAATCATGAGTACTTGTATATCACAACTCATGATTCAAATAAAAATGTTATATTAGAAAAGTTACCCTCATTTTCATCTGGGTTATATTATACTAAAATTAGTGCAATTGAATCACATGTCATTGTAAACCAGAAGTTTACTAGCCCAAATGAATTCATAACTTGGCATGATCGATTGGGTCATGCATGAACAACTATGATGTAGAAAACTCCCATGGATATTCACTAAAGAATCAGAAGATTCTTAAATCTAGTGAATTTTGTTGTGCTGCATGTTATCAAGAAAAGCTAATTTTAAGGCCATCACCAGTAAAGATTGGATTTGAGTCTCCTGAATTCCTAGAAAGGATTCAAGGTGATATATGTAGACCTATTCACCCACCATGTGGATCTTTTAAATATTTTATGGTCCTAATAGATGCATCTTCGAGATGGTCACATGCGTGCTTATTGTCTTCTTGCAACCTGACGTTTGAGAGATTACTTGCTCAAATTATTCGATTAAAACCATAGTTTTTAGAAAATCCAATCAGAGCAATTCGTCTTAATAATGCTGGTGAATTTACTTCCCAAGCCTTTGATGCTTATTGTATGGCTAACGGAATAAGTGTTGAACATCCAGTAGCTCATGTTCACACACAAAATGGGTTAGCAGAATCACTTATTAAACGCCTCCAGTTAATTGCCACTACAAAAAAAAAAGGCCTATAGTCACGGTAAAAAACCGTGACCAAAGCTAGTGAAAAGGGTGACCATAGATCTATGGTCACGGTTTTTTACCGTGGCCTATTCTGGCGTGGCCATAAGTCTATGGTCACGATTTTTTTATCTATGGTCATGGTTTCTATGGTCACGGTTACAATTTTCAAATTCTGACACTTTAGGCCACGGTTTTTAACCGTGACCATAACCCTATCTATGGTCACAGTTTTCACCGTGACCATAGCCTCTATGGTCACCCCACCTTAAAACCGTGACCATAGGCGCTATGGTCACCCCTCCTTAAAACCGTGACCATAGCCTTATCTATTGTCATCCCTCATTAAAACCGTGACCATAGACTTTATGGTCACCCCTCCTTAAAATCGTGACCATAGCCTTATCTATGGTCACCTCTCATTAAAATCGTGACCATAGCCTTATCTGTGGTCACAATTTATAGCCTCTATGGTCACCCCTCCTTAAAACCATGACCATAGCCTTATCTATTGTCATCCCTCATTAAAACCGTGACCATAGACTTTATGGTCACCCCTCCTTAAAATCGTGACCATAGCCTTATCTATGGTCACCTCTCATTAAAATCGTGACCATAGCCTTATCTGTGGTCACAGTTTATAGCCTCTATGGTCACCCCTCCTTAAAACCGTGACCATAGCCTTATCTATGGTCACCCCTCATTAAAACCGTGACCATAGTCTGATCTATGATCATGGTTTTTACCGTGACCATAGCCTCTATGGTCACCCTTCCTTAAAACTGTGACCATAGTCTATGGTCACGGTTTTCACCGTGGCCATAGCCTCTATGGTCACCCCTCCTTAAAACTGTGACCATAGCCTTATCTATGGTCACGATTTTTACCGTGACCATAGGTTATCTATGGTCACCCTATTTTAAAATGGTGACTATAAGTTGCTTTATTTTATGAGATTTAATTTTTTTTAAAGTATAATAACATCACAAAAGATGATAATCACAAAATAAATCTAGAAATAAGAAATTCAAGAAATCTAAATCATAAAAATTTCATTATAAGCTTGATATGTTTAAATTTTAATCTAAACAACACAAATCAAAATAGAGTGTAATTTATCCAATTACATATAATACGGAGTAAAGTCTCTTTTCAAAAAGTAGCTAAAACACATCAAAATATTGCATTTAGATAACGAAAGTCATTGTAAGTCCTATCTCATGTCATATTTGATTTGGAACATATTTGCTTCATTACATCATGTCTTCCTCAAGCAAAAGAAATGCACATGTTAGAACAGTAGAGCAAAAATGCTTTTAATAATGTAATATATATACAACAAAATAAGGCTATAAGATAAACTATATTTAGTTTCTTGCTTTTGGAACTTTGCAAGTTATACTTGCTGCTGCGGTAACTCATTGAATTTCTTCATTGATCAAAATAAATAAATAATAGAAAAGAACTCATTTGCATTGTTGATAACTCATTTGCATTGTTAATATAGGGGAACATAATATACAGAAAGCATAATTGTATCCCATTTCAAGCAATGTGCTTAAGAAACCTTATCAAAACGAGCGTTCAGCTGCAACCAAATGTATATTCAATGCGAAATTTGGCCTCCTCAATCCTATTAAAAAACATGAAAAATAAATCATGAAAACTGCTCAAGTAACCTAAAACACGCAACACTCCCCATAAATTCCACATAAGATGTGCTTATAAAGAAACAAAAGTATGTAATGATGTAAGAACATGTGAGAAACATATTCTAAGCAATCAATAGATGTTATTGATGAGCGGATAATTTATACGCTTTTTGACATTGTTTTTAGTATGTTTTTAGTAGGATCTAGTTACTTTTAGGGATGCTTTTAATAGATTTTGTGTTAAATTCACATTTCTGGACTTTACTATGAGTTTGTGTGTTTTTCTGTGATTTCAGGTATTTTCTGGCTGAAATTGAGGGACTTGAGCAGAAATCAGATTCAGAGGTTGAAAAAGGACTGCTGATGCTGTTGGATTCTGACCTCTCTGCACTCAAAGTGGATTTTCTGGAGCTACAGAACTCGAAATGGCGTGCTTCCAATTGCGTTGAAAAGAAGACATCCAGGGCTTTCCAGAAATATATAATAGTCCATACTTTGGCCAAGAATAGACGACGTAAACTGGCGTTCAACACCAGCTCTCTGCCCAAATTTGGCATCCAGCGCCAGAAAAGGATCCAAAACCAGAGTTGAACGCCCAAACTGGCACAAATACTGGCGTTCAACTCCACAAATGGCCTCTGCACGTGCAACACTTAAAGCCCAGCCCAAGCACACACCAAGTGGGCCCCGGAAGTGGATTTATGCATCAATTACTTACTTCTGTAAACCCTAGTGACTAGTTTATTATAAATAGGACCTCTTACTATTGTATTTGACATCTTTGGACGCCTGGTTCTTAGATCAGAGGGGCTGGCCATCTCGGCCATGCCTGGACCTTCACTTATGTATTTTCATACGGTAGAGTTTCTACACTCCATAGATTAAGGTGTGGAGCTCTGCTGTTCCTCAAAGATTAATGCAAAGTACTACTGTTTTCTATTCAATTCATCTTATTTCGCCTCTAAGATATCCATTCGCACCCAAGAACGTGATGAAGGTGATGATTATGTGTGACGCTCATCAGCATCTTGCATTTTTTCGAAAATATCATGCATTCATAGTGTTCTTCATGATCTTCAAGTTGTTCTTGGTAAGTCTTCTTGTTTGATCTTGATGATTTTTTGTTTTGTTTCTTTTCATGTTTATCATATGCATTCTTGAATTCTTAGTGTCCAAGCATTAAAGAATTCTAAGTTTGGTGTCCTGCATGTTTTCTTTGCATTAAAAACTTTTCAAAAATATGTTCTTGATGTTCATCATGACATTCATAGTGTTCTTGGTGTTCATCTTGACATTCATAGCATTCTTGCATGCATTCATTGTTTTAATCTAAAAATTTCATGCATTGCATCATTTTTCTTGTTTTTCTCTCTCATCATAAAAATTCAAAAAAAAATATCTTTCCCTTTTTCTCTCATCAAATTCGAAAATTGAGTTGACTTTTTCAAAAATTTTTAAAAATCAAAGTTGTTCCTTATGAGTCAAATCAAATTTTCAATTTTAAAAATCTTATTATATAGCAAAATCTTTTTCAAAAATCAAATCTTTTTCAAAATTCTTAGTTATTTTCGAAAATTAAAAAAATATTTTTCAAAAATCTTTTTCTTATTTTTATATCAAATTTTCGAAAATAACATAATCAATTAATGTTTTGATTCAAAAATTTGAAGTTTGTTACTTGCTTGTTAAGAAAGATTCAAACTTTAAGTTCTAGAATCATATCTTGTGATTTCTTATGAATCAAGTCATTAATTGTGATTTTAAAAATCAAATCTTTTTCAAAACTAATTTCTATCATATCTTTTCAAAAAAAATATCTTCTTATCTTATCTTTTTCAAAATTTGATTTCAAAATATCTTCTCTAACTTCCTAACTTCTTATCTTTTCAAATTTGTTTCAACTAACTAACTAACTTTTTGTTTGTTTCTGAACTTTTTCAAAACTACCTAACTAACTCTCTCTCTCTAATTTTCGAAAATATCTTCCCTGTTTTTCAAAAATTCCTTTTTATTAACTAATTATTTTTATTTTTTATTTTAAAAAAAAATTTTCGAAAAAAATACTAAACATTTTTCAAAAACTATTTTCAAAAATCACTAACTCTTTTTCAAAAATTATTTTCGAAAATTCACTTCCCCCTCTCATCTTCTTCTATTTGTTTATTGATATACTAACATCTTTCCTTCAACTCTCCAAAAATCCGAACCCCCTCTCTCTCTGAGTTCAGATTTTCTTCCCTTCTTTTCTTCTACTAACACAAGGATCCCTATACTGTGGTATAAAGGATCCATATTATTATTACTATTTTTTCTGTGCCATCTTCTTTGTCATATGAGCAGGAGCAAGGACAAGAACATTCTTGTTAAAGCAGATCCAGAACCTGAAAGGACTTTGAAGAAAAAAATTAAGAGAAGCTAAAATACAACAATCCAGAGATAACCTTTCAGAAATTTTCAAACAGGAAAAGGAGATGGCAGCCGAAAATAATAATAATATAAGGAACATGCTTGGTGACTTCACTGCACCTAATTCCAATTTACATGGAAGAAGCATCTCCATTCCTGCCATTGGAGCAAACAATTTTGAGCTGAAACCTCAATTAGTTTCTCTGATGCAGCAGAACTGCAAGTTTCATGGACTTCCATCTGAAGATCC
>NC_029794.2:50920435-50938940 GCF_000816755.2 Arachis ipaensis
AAAGTATTGACTCAGCAAGTCAATATGATCTCTCAGAGTCTGCATGGAATGCAAGCTGCATCCAACACTCAAGAGGCATCTTCTGAAGAAGACGCCTATGATCCTGAGAACCCTGCAATAGCAGAGGTGAACTACTTAGGTGAACCTTATGGAAACACCTATAACTCAACATGGAGAAATCATCCAAATTTCTCATGGAAGGATCAAAAGCCTCAACAAGGCCTTAATAATGGTGGAAGAAACAGGTTTAGCAATAGCAAGCCTTTTCCATCATCAACTCAGCAACAGAGAGAGAACTCTGAACAAAATGCTTCTAATTTAGCAAATCTAGTCTCTGATCTATCTAAGGCCTCTGTAAGTTTCATGAATGAAACAAGGTCTTCCATTAGAAATCTGGAAGCATAAGTGGGCTAGCTGAGTAAAAGGATCACTGAAATCCCTCCTAGTACTCTCCCAAGCAATATAGAAGAGAACCCAAAAGGAGAGTGCAAGGCCATTGACATAAGTGCCATGGCCGAACCTCTGAGGAGAGGAGAGGACGTGAATCCCAAGGAGGAGGACCTCCTGGGACGTCCAGTGATCAATAAGGAGCTTCCCTCTGAGGAACCAAAGGACTCTGAGGCTCATCTAAAGACCATACCATAGCTTGCTTCATACCAACAATCTCCGTGGGATTCGACCCTTACTCACGTAAGGTATTACTTGGACGACCCAGTGCACTTGCTGGTTAGTTGTATCGAAGTTGTGACAATTACGAATTAAGATCAGAGCACCAAGCTTTGGAGCCATTACCAGGATTTGTTCGAGCCTGGAGATCACAATTTCGTGCACCAGTTATACACACATAAGGAGAGCCTTGTTCCTGTAGAAAAAGAAATTCTTGTAGGACAAATGCAAAGAGCACACTAGAAAATAAAGTATCATCAAAGAAAAACTCAATAATAAATAATAATACTAAGAGGATAAAAAGCCTGCAACAACAGCACATCATTAATTAACTCTATTAAATGCCAGAGTGGAAATACAAGGTCTGTATGTCTTTCTTTCAATAATCTAAGAGCTTAACTAGCCTCAAGATGAGACGGGGTCTGGAGTCATCATAACAATAGTAGAACATAGGGGTGTGTATGGGACGGATGAAATTGGGGTTTGATGTGACCCAGACCCGACTTGAAATATATATCGGGCCTATTTATTAGACCCGAACCTGGCTCTAGACCCAATGAAACCTATACACTTTCGGGCCACGATTATACTGAGTAAAAATCGGGCCGTTAACATTACATTACCTTGATACCTTCTTATAAGCTAGCAATTAGCATGTGAAAATATCCAAATTTCCAAGATTCCAACCATTATTTGACATGGTAAAATTCACTTAGAAAAATATAACAAGAACCAACTCTTCTTTAAAATTAAAGCATAACCATAATCAATATTAATATTGTCTAATAACACCAAATATTTAAATCAATATAAATAACACAATATTATGCATTAGTCTAAAATCTTATGCATTTTAAACATAAAACATTAACTTATAGTCTTATAATAACTAATAGCACAAAATATTAAGGTTTACAATACTTAAATTCCACATAAGAATAGCCATCATCCATCACTAATAACACAAAATATTAATTGTGTATGATGACCGGGCCACCGGGCCGACTTCGGGTGACCCGAGCCATGGCCCAGACCCGACCCGAAATAATGATCGGGTCTATTTTTGAGACCCTTACCCGACCTTAGACCCGGTGAAATCACACCAAAATAGCTCCTAAAGTGTTCGGGACCGGACCGGACCATGCACACCCCTAGTAGAATATTAGTCAACTGTAGTTTTTAATACATTGCTATTGACTATTTCTACAATTCCTCATTGATTAGCTATTGCACTTAATTTAATCTTTAGTAAAATATACAATAAGGTGATACAATATCCTAATGACTGTTCCAACAAACTGCAAGCTACTAACAATGATCATGCAAAAGCCAGAGTTTTTCATAAGATATTAAAAACTTCAGGCACCAAAAATTAGAGAATGCACTACAAGCTTGTCAGAGGAACAGAATATCAAATGAAATGCATTATGATGATAATGGAGAAGTCTCAGCAATAAACAACATATCAAGAAGAGATAGGGGAGTTGTAAAGATGGATAATTTTTTTGTTGATGTGTGACTTAAAAAAAAGAAGAAAAATAAAAACAAAAAGACAAAGGAACGAAAGAAAATAGTAGGGCAGGGATGTTAAATTATTTAACCGTTATTTACTATCAATTTTACGTAAAAATAGATATGTACATATAGGTTTTTTCATGAGCTAATAAATACAATAATCCTTTAATCAGAATTATTCTCAAATTGAGCCTCTATATATAGGTAACAAGTATCGCTTGAATTTATATGTAGGCATGGAGTTTATCAGCTTTTTAATGGTTGGGCAGATGGCACTGAATATGTAACTCAGTGTGGAATTGTCCCAAGAAACAGTTATACCTATACGTAATAAAATGAGCACATAATAAAATGAGTTTAGTTTCTATGCATTAGCATTCAATTAACAGCTGTCATTAGACAAAAGAAACCACTTTAATCTACGTACCAGCACCCAATTGGATTAGTGCATACTGCATACAAATTAAACTATAACATAATAGATCATTCAAATGCATTTGAAACAATAACAAAAAAGAATAAAAGCAAAAAGATTTACTAAATACCTAAGGCATGAAAAAATAAAAATGCTTTCAAGTGAGGTGTATTTAACAATCCCCTTACGAATAACTAATCCAATGATTAAGCTATTTTAAGAGATAAGATTTGATCTCCTAGGTGTAAATATTAAACCAACATGCATAAGATGTTCTCAAGGTAACTTGTGCTGATTTGATATGTTTGAATCAAATAAATATCTCTAACAGGAAGCAAACCTCAACATATATAGTGAGCTGTCAAAAATTGATATACTACATTTCCATGCTTAGTGAGAAGATCCTGCAAAGAGTATTCATAGAGATGTTGTATATAAAGAAGTGGCATCCAAAACTATACAATCGGCAAGACAAGTGATGGGAATTAAAGGTAGAGAGAGAAAAATATTAAGATATGACCTTAAAGGTAGAAAATGCATCAGATGCAACATCGAAGGTAGGCAACTCTACAAATTTAAAGAACAACATAAAGTTTGCAGATTCCAATATGTACATGGAAAATAAACCATAAAAAAGAGTTAGAACAGTGTAACTCTCTTGCTTCTTGGTTTTTTATATGCGTTGTATCACAAGAACCAGTCTTAAAGTGTAAATTGATTGGGATCTTTATTGATTTTACATATGAAATATTAAAACAGAGTTGGATCAATGCTGTTTCAACAACAGAAACCCCTGCTTCTCCCACATTAAATACATCAGCAACAACAACTAAGTTGAATCCAATTCCAAACTCATAATTCAAATTAAATTGAATTCAGAATCACATCAGCATTCAACAAATTAAATAAATAATTCAGTTCGAAACCCAGAACACAAACTCAAAATCTTAAAAATTCTCAAAATCTTAAAAATAAATTGACAAGAAGCAACAATTCTGCTGGTGAGCTCGCGGTGACAGGAAGCTCGCGGTGAGATAGAAAAAGTGAGGTGAAATGAAACCAAATATGTACCTAGAGGGCAAACTTGACGGGTCTTGAGCAATTTGCTTATGCAATGGAAGTGAAAAGCATGGTTGCAAACTCCTGCATAAGATATCAGCCAAATCAAGCAACAGTTTCAGTAATCCTGAACGGCCAAGCCAGACAGTGACAACAAGAGAAGAACATGAAACTAGAGAGAGGGCCAGTGAATATCCTTTATAATCCTGACTAAAGTACAACATATATCCAATTTCTCAAACAGAAACAAACCAAATGTTTTATCTACCTTTTGAAGAAATTACCTATGCACTATGTCCTATGCTAAACAAAAAGAATTAGGAACCACGACATTATTAACTATCAATTAGTTAAGCAATCAAAAACATTCTATTAATGCCAAAATCTTTACAGAGCAAAAATTATGGCTCTATAAATACATACTTTGACACAACAAATTAAATCATGATCTATTATTTCCCTTGCTTTAAATGAAAAATATTGCCTCCATATTCATTAAGTTAAAAGAATAGCTACAAGCACAGAACGACATATCCCAAATAGAACAAGTTAGACCTTAGGGTTTGGAGTTGATCAAAAAGCCCCTAAAATTTTAGCCAACAATACTAACTCAGACACCCTATTTGACACTAAGTTCTAACCAATAATAAGCTTCACCTTGGCATGAACACCTTAGGAGCTCGGCGACAGTGGAGTTTCTGCCTTCGGCGATGGTGGGGGATGTGAGGAAGGGAAACGGCGCTGTGAACAGAGACTGAGTTGAGCTCAGCGATGGTGGGGTTTCTACCTTCAATGACGGTCGGGGGTGGAGGGAACAGAAACGGCGCAGTGAAGAGAGACTGAGTTGAGCTCGGCGATGGTGGGGTTTCTACCTTCCACGACGGTCGGGGGTTTGGGGAACAGAAACGGTGCAGTGAAGAGAGACTGAGTTAAGCTCGGCGATGGTGGGGGCTGGGAGGAAGGGAAACAGCGATGGTGGAAACTGGGAGGAAGGGAAACGCCGCAATGAGGCGAGGCTGAGTTGAGCTCGGCGATGGTAGGGGCTGGGAGGAAGGGAAACGGCGCAGTAAAGAGAGGAAGGGAAACGGCGCAGGAAGGAGGTAGAAGAAGAAGAAGCTCGAAACGGCTAGGGTTTTTTTTTTCTTAAGTTACAAAGGAATATGGGGATTTTGGGAGGGAGGGGGAAACGACTGCGTTTGGGTGGGGGGGATAATTAAAAAATTAAAGAAAAAATGAAATTAAAAAAATAAAAAAAACCGTGACCATAGACCACCTTGGGCCACCTCTAATAACCGTGACCATAGATACTCTATGGTCATCCTTTTTTAAAAAACCGTGACCATAGGCTGTTTTAGGTCACCTCCCAAAATCGTGACCATAAATACCTTTAGGTCACTCTCTAAAACCGTGACCATAAACTCTTTTAGGTCACCCTTTCGAAAAACCGTGACCATAGACCCTTTTTGGTCACTGTAAAAAACCGTGACCATAGACCCCTTTAGGTCACTCCTAAAACTGTGACTATAGATCCTTTTAGGCCACCCCCAAAAACTGTGACCATAGAACACTTTAGGTCACCCCCCAAAACCGTGACCATAGACCCCTTTAGGTTACCCTTATTTGAAAAACCGTGACCATAGACCCTTTTTGGTCACTGTAAAAAACCGTGACCATAGACTCCTTTAGGTCACTCCTAAAACTGTGACCATAGACCCTTTTAGGCCACCCCCCAAAACCGTGACCATAGACCACTTTAGGTCACCCCAAAACCGTGACCATAGACTCTTTTAGGTCACCATTTTTTAAAAAACCGTGACTATAGACCCTTTTTGGTCACTGTAAAAAACCGTGACCATAGACCCCTTTAGGTCACCCCCCAAAACCGTGACTACAGACCCTTTTAGGCCACCCCTTTTTTAGAAAACCGTGACCATAGGTACCCTATAGTCACCCTTTTTGTAAAAACCGTGACCATAGCTTTATTTTTTGTCAAGGTAAAACACCGTGACCATAGACCCTCTATGGTCACGTTTTTTTGCCGTGACCAAAAAAACCGTGGCCATAGACCCAAAATGTTGTAGTGTGCTAGATCCTTACTTATGAGAACAAATCTCCCAACCTCGGCTTGGGGGGGGTGTTATTTTACATCTCGCAACACTTATTCGTTTGAGGTCAACAAGTTACCATTAGTTCTCTCCTATGCAATTAGCTTTTGGACAGCAGCCAAATATTTCCCATTTAAGAATATTCGAGTGTGCAATATATATTCCCATTGCACCACCTTCTTGCACTACCATTTGGGGATATATGTTGGATATGATTCTTCCTCTATAGTGAGTTATCTTGAGATACAAACAAGAGATGTATTTAAAGCCCAATTTGCAGAGTATCATTTTGATGAATCAAAATTTTCAATATTAAGGAGAGAGAATAAACTTCCTAAAAAGAAACTTAATTGGAATGCATCATCTTTAATGCATTTAGATCCTCGATTAAGGCAATGTGAACTAGAAATTCAAAAGATTATACATTTGTAAAGAATAGCAAATGAATTGTCTGATGCATTTTCTGATACAAAAGGATAACTAAATTCTATATACCAGCAGAAAATGCTCCAATTCGAATTGATGTCCTAGTTCGACAAATAGCCACCAAAATAAATTCACGTTAGAAGCGTGGTAGGCCCATCGATTTCAAAGACAAAAATTCTCAAAAAATAAAAGAGGTAAATCCTATTCCTGTTGAAAAAGACATCGTAAAGACACCTGCCGTTGTCCAAAATTCTGATATAGTTTTGACGTCAGAAGACGTTCAGGTACCTGAAAATTGTGAAAATAATGAGATCTCGATAAATTACGTCTTTACAGGAGAAAAATGGGACCGAAATAAGATAATTGTCAATGAAATATTTGCATATAATGTGGCATTAAATATCATGCATGAAAGTAATGATCTTGAACCAAGAACAGTTAAAGAATGTCAACAAAGAAATGATTGACCAAAATGGGAATAAGCTATGAAGGCTGAGTTAGACTCACTTTCAAAATGTGAAATTTTTAGACCTGTAGTCCGTACACCAGAAGATGTAAACCTTGTTGGATACAGATGAGTATTTGTGAGAAAACGAAATGAAGGTGTACGTTACAAAGCTCGACTTGTGGCACAAGGTTTTTCACGAAGGTCTGGTATAGATCATGAAGAAACATATTCCCCTGTAGTGGATACAATAACATTGCATTACTTGGTCAGTTTATCTACATACCATAAACTACATATGCATTTAATGGATATGGTAACAGCCTATTTATACAGATCATTAGATCATGATATCTATATAAAAGTTCCTGAAGGACTAAAGATGTCTAAACGATCCAGTGAATATTCGCAGGGGTTATACTCAGTTAAATTGCAAAGATCTTTATAGGGTTTAAAGCAATCTGGATGAATGTGGTATAATCGTCTTACTGAGTATCTGGCCAAAAACGGATTCAAGAATGATGATATCTGTCCATGTATTTTCATAAAGAAATCTGCATCTGGATTCATTATAATTGCTGTGTACGTTAATGATTTAAATATCATTGGAACCCCTAAAGAGATTCTAATAACTATAAAATCTCTAAAAGAAGAGTTTGAGATGAAAGATCTTGGAAAGACTAAATTTTGTCTCAGCCTGCAGATGGAGCATACAAAAAATAGGATATTTATTCATGAAACAACATACAAAAAAAAGATCTTGAATAGATTTTATATGGATAAGTCACATCCATTAAGTACCCCAATGATCGCAAGGTCTTTGGATGTGGAAAATGATCAATTCTGTCCTAAAGAAGAAAATGAAAATATCCTTGGTCCTAAAGTACTATATCTTTGTGACATTGGAGCACTAATGTATCTTGCTAATAATACACGACCGGATATATTCTGTCATCATGTGGATTAATTGATCATAAGATAGCTCCAACTGTCTTGTTTGAAGATAATACAGCATGCATTACTCAACTTAAGGGTGGATACATCAAAGGTGATAGAACAAAGCATATTTCTCCTAAATTCTTCTTTACTCATGATCTTCAAAATCAAGGTACAATTGACATCCAACAAATCTACTCAAGCGATAATTTGGCAAATTTATTTACAAAGTCACTTCCAAGATCCTCCTTTGAAGATTGGTACATGGTGCGCGAAATTAGAACTCTCACAACTGAACCGGCAAGTGCACCGGGTCATCCAAGTAATACCTCAGGTGAGTGAGGGTCGATCCCACAAGGATTGTTGGATTGAGCATGCAATGATTATCTTGTAGATCTTAGTTAGGCGAATAAAGGAGATAGTTGTTGTTGTAAACACATAAAACAAAATAATAAATAAAGTAATACCGAACTGGTGTAGAAACAATGATGGAAAATCAGTTAAGGCCTCGGAGATGCTTATCCTTCTGGATTAATACTTCTTACGGACTATTTTAACAATGAGTGATTCATTCAATGGCAAGGTTGTAAGTGATTAAAGCCAGGGTCAGTGGTCATTAATCTACTCTGATCCACACCAAACGCCAGGGTCAATAGTCATTCGATCTGAACGAGGGTGAAGCTCACACAATTTAATCTCTGGTGATCCTCAAACAAGGTCAGATCTTCTGGATCAGAGAATGAAGCTCTGGATTCTAGCCTTAGCGCCACAGAAATCTCAATTACTCATGACTAATGAGATTTTATGTTACTTATCCCATTTAGCCCAGATACT
The DNA here is from genome assembly GCF_000816755.2 of Arachis ipaensis. Classification (NCBI taxonomy): domain Eukaryota; kingdom Viridiplantae; phylum Streptophyta; class Magnoliopsida; order Fabales; family Fabaceae; genus Arachis; species Arachis ipaensis. The sequence continues at coordinate 50,928,837 of NC_029794.2, forward strand.
CTGTTGGAACCTGTGATGCATTCTCAAGCTGCAGCTCAATACTGTTCTATCAGGGACTCGCAAGAACAAATGTAGAATAAGGGGTCATACTTCCGTTCGACCCTAGATTCATAAGGATGAAGAACGACAATGCATCATAGAATAGAATCAAACATATATTAAAATAGAAAAGTAATAATATTAATCCATGGGAATGAGCAAAGCTCCTATCCTTAACTTAGGAGGTTTAGTTTCTCATACTTTACAGAAAACAAAGAAGGTGCAAAGTAATGTGTCTGTGCTTCTCCCCTCCTGGGAGGCATGATCCTCCAGAGGAAGAAAGTCTCTTATTTATAATAAAAACTCTAAAACTAAACCTAAAATATATTGTTCTTAATTAAAAATTACAAAAAGAAAATAAAATAAGCTAAAAAGTGCTAAAATCCACTTTGGAGCCCACTTAGTGAGTATTTGGACTGATGCCTGGTATCTAACTTGAGTTCTGGGCATTCAACTTTGGTTCCTGCTCCCTGGCTAGCATTGAATGCCAGTTTGGGCGTTCAACTTGGGAGGTTGGTCCTGTTTGGGCGTTGAATGCCAGAAAGAGAGTAAGTAGGGCGTTCAACGCCTATTTTGGGCAGTTCTTTCCAAAGAAAAGTAAAGACTATTATATATGTCTGGAAAGCTCTGGAAGTTAGCTTTCCAATGCCATTGAGAGCTGTCAATTGGACCTCTGTAGCTCCAAAAATGCTCGTTTGAATGCATGGAGGTCAGGATTTGACAGCATCTGCTATCCTTTCTTTGTCTCTGAATCAGACATTGCCAAAACTTACCATTTTCACCAAAAAATCACCTAAAATCATAAGAAAAACACAAAAACTCAAAGTAGCATCCAAAATGTGATTTTTGCACTAAAACCTACTAAAACATAATAAAACTCAACAAAATATAACTAAAAACACTAAGAAAATAGTACCAAAAAGGGTATAAAATATCCACTCATCAAAACACCAAACTTAAACTGTTGCTTGTCCTCAAGTAACCAAAAATAAGTAGGACTAAAAAGAAGAGAAAGATACAATAAGTCTTAGAGTTTTCCATGAAGCTCATAATTGAATGGGGCTATTAGCTCTTTACTTCTGAACAGTTTTGGCATCTCATTTTCCTTCGAAGCTCAGAAATATTGACATCTTTTGGAACTAGAATCCAGATGATATTATTGATTCTCTTCTTTTGGCTTTTCTTGATTCTTGATCACAGCTTCTTTTCGGTGTTTTGCACCTTTGAGCCTAGCTGTGACTCTAAGCGTTTTGTTTTCAAGTATTACTACCGGATACATAAACGCCACATGCACTTAACTGGGGGAATCCCTTTGGATTCGAATTTAGCTTTGCTTAAATTCCCAGACAGTGGTGCCCAGAGTTCTTAAGCGTACTCTTTAGGTTTGGATCACGACTTTAACTGCTCAGTCTCAAGCTTTTTACTTGACACTTTCACACCACAAGCATTTAGCTAGGGATAACAACTCATTTGAGCTTTTTAGGCCAATTTTTTACCCTCCTAACCATTGATGCTCAAAACCTTGGATCCTTGCTCTTTTCTTTTTCTTTTGAGCTTTTTATTTTTCTTTTTCTTTTATTTTTTCTATTTTTTCTTGCTTCAAGAATCAATATTTTTTATTTTTCAGGGAATCAATAATACTTCTCTAAATTTACTGTTCTTCAAGAGCCAATATGCTCAACTTCAACATCAATTATGCATAGTTAATTCATACATTCAGAAAGTAAAGGCAAGGCCACCACATCAAAGTAATTGGAATAACTTATGATATAACTAAAGATCTTATGCATTTTACTGCTTTTTTTTCAAAAAATTTCTTTTTAAGCTTTAGTGAGTAATGCATGAGATATCTTCTACCCAATTTTTTTTTTAAATTTCAAAATTGAACTACTAGACTAGAAAGCAAAGGGAATCCTAATAGTGATAATGCAAGAGCTAGAATAGAAAACAGAAAATAGAACAGAATACTGAAAATCAGAAAAGAAGGGGGAATGAAACTCAACCACCTTAGTGCTGATGGTTGTTCAAGCTGTGCTCTTCTATGAAGATGATTCACCTCCCTTTTGTGCTATTGATGATACTATACACCTAGAGCTCGCTCTACAACACCAATCTTAAAAAGTTTGCTTATCCGCAAGAAAATTGGTCCCCTCTTGGCGTTGAACGCCAGGACTGCTTCCCTCATGGGCGTTGAACACCCAAACTCTCTTCTCCCTTCTGGCGTTGAACGCCAGTAAGGGGCACCCTCCAGGGTGTTCTGTTTCTCTCCTACACATTCCTATTTCTGTTCTAAGTGCTACACATGATCACAAACGTTAAAAAGCAAGGGAAACTTGTGGCAATTAATTAAAATAAAAGCAAATGGAGATAAACAAAAGAAATAAAAATAATAGTACTCTACTCATGGTTAGGTTGCCTCCCAACAAACGCTTCTTTACCGTCACTAGCTTGATGGTCAGTTCCTTCAAGGAGGAAGATAGTCATAGAGGAATAAATCCTCACTCCTCATTAGGAGCTTCTTTCCTGTGCTATCATGGATCAGCTTAATATGCTCAAGAGATAGGATCCTATTCAATGCATGAGGCAGGATTGAGTTTGCAGGGAATACTACCCTCGTCCCTGGTGAGAAGCCTTCAGTAGGGATATTGTTGTTTTTCCATCCCCTAGGTATCCTTCTCTTGTGACCTTCCTCCTTGATTGATAGTGCACACCTAACACCAAACATAGTTTTGATGGCTAGGGAAACTGTATGAGTTTCTACCAAGGGAGGAGGCTTCATCGTTGTACCCTGCATCCAAGTACCTCTTTTATCAGGGGGTAGTGGAGGTTTAAAGACCATGAAAACCATCCACTGCTTACGTAAGCTCAGCACCAATTTGCCTCTCTCAGCATCAATGAAGTTTCCTCCAGTAGAGAGAGGCCTTTGCTTCAAACCCCAGCAAAAGGAATATTGATTTGTAGCTTCTTAAAGACTTCCAAGAACTGTGAGCAGTGCTCGTCCTTGGTCTCCTTTTGGGGCTTCTAAGGATGTGGTGATTCAAACTCTTGAATGGGTGTCATAGAGGAGGCATGTGGCAATGTAGCCTCAGCCTTTTCTAGAGCTTATACTTCCTCTGACCCTTTAGCAACTTGCACTTCCTCCTTTGGTATAGATTCAGTATCCATTATGATGGCCTTGCACTCTACGCTTGGGGTAGGCACTGTCACTGGGAAGAGTGAGAGGTCTCTTTAGTTTTTCTGGAGGATTCTTCTGAATGACTACACTGCATTCCTTAGGAAGCACCACTGTCTCTACTACCTTCCAATCCCTCTTGTTATTCAGTATTTCCTTCATGAACTTAGCATATGAAGGCATTTATTCAAGAGCCTCTGCAAAGAGGATTTTGATCTCCAGCTTTTTGAAAACTTCTAAGAACTCGGCAAATTGCTTATCCTTTTCTGCTTTTTGGAGTCTTTGAGGGTATGGTGACTTGGCCTTGTACTCAAGGGCCATGAGTGGTGCAGGGTGAGTACCCCTAGGGACTGAGGAAGGGTGGTCAAACTGTCTAGGGGAGGTGTCTCCTGAATTGATGTGTCTGTTGTCCACCCTTTCTGGGGGTTGAACGCCCTTGGTGATTCCTTCTTAGTGTTCAACGCCAAGGTTGCTCCCTTTTGGGTGTTGGATGCCTTTATTATCCCTTTCTAGGCATTCAGCACCCTTGATGTTTCTCTGAGTTATAGCTTGTTTATCTTCTGCCATTTCCTCTTCCCCCTGCTTCTTACTGTTTTGGGGCTGGTGGTTTAGGGTCCTTCCACTCTCTAATTGGATGGCTTGGCACTCTTCTCTTATCTGTTCAGACAAATGTTATTCAACCTGGTTCAATTGTGCTTCCATACTCTGGATGGAGGCTTGGGATTCCTGCAATACTTCTTGCAATCTTAGCACTTGTTGTGTGAGAAGGTGTAGCTGCTGGGCTGATGATTCATTTTGTTCAGGAGCGGTCGATTCAGTGGGCACTGTCTTGACGTCTCCTTTCATTGAGGTCTCACCGGATGAGTATAGATACTGATTACTGGTGACTCTCTCAATTAGTTCATTAGCTTCTTCAACAATCATTTTTATGTATAGAGAACCACCTGCAGAGTGATCCAATGACCTCTTGGCCACCTCAGAGAGACCGTAATAGAAAATATCCAGCTTAACCCAATTGAAAAACATTTCCGTCGGGCATTTTCTAAGCATCAGCTTGTACCTCTCCCAAGCATTGTAGAGGGACTCGCTTTCTCCTTGCTTAAAGGTCTAAATATCTATCATCAACTTAGTCAACCTTCTTGGGGGAAAGAACTTGTTCAGAAACTTGTCAATCACCTTTTCCCAAGTGTTTAAACTCCCTCTGGGCTGGTTGCGAAGCCAATTCTTTGCTTGGTCCCTTACAGCAAATGGAAAAAGCATTAGCCTATAGACTTCAGGACCTACTCCATTGATTTTTACAGTATCACAGATCTACAAGAAGTCAAAATGAATTTATTGGGGTCTTCCTATGGGAGTCCATAAAACTGGCAATTTTGTTGCACTAGGAAGATCAACTCTTGGTTGAGCTCAAAATAATCTACTCCAATAGGAGGTATATTAATGCTGCTTCTATAGAGATTAGGGTTGAGAGTTGAGAAAAATTCCAGGGTTCTTTTGGGTTGTGCACCTCCATCTAGATACATAGTGATTCTAATGTTCCTACACAGTCAAGAAACAAAGAAAGGTGGGGAGTCTCTATGTCAAAGTCTAGAGAACTCCCAGTGAGATACTCAAAAGATAATTTTTTTTTAGAAATTTGAAAATAAATAAAAAATATAAAAATAATAATTAAAAATATCAAAAATTAAAAAAAAAAAGTCAATTAAAGATTTTGAATTTCAAAAATTGGAAAAATCAAGAGAGAGAGAAACAAGATAAGATAAGATTTTAAAATTTTAAAGATTTTAAAATTCAAATTTAAAAGAAAGAAAAACAAACTAAATACTAAACTTTTAAAATTTAAATTGAAGTTAAAGATCAGATAACTTTTAAAAAAATTTAAAAATTCAAATTTTAAAAGAAAGTAAAACTAACACGATTCAAAAACTTAAAATTTTAAATTTGAAATAGGATGAGATAACAAAATTTTGAAAATCAAAGAAAAAGATAAGATAAAGAATTTAAAGATAAAAAAGATAAACAAGAAAAACAAGATTACTAATTAAGACACCAAACTTTTAAAATTAAAATAAGATAAAATAAATAACTAACTAACAAGATTTGAAAATAAAATAAAAGATTTAATTTTGAAAATTTTTGAAATTTTAAAAAGAAAGTCAATCAAAGATTTTAAAATTTAAATTTGGAAAGAAAAAGTCAAACAAGATAAGATAAGATTTTAAAAATTTAAGACAAAAGATTTGATTTTTAGAAAATTTTGAAATTAAAAAGAGAAATTCAAAGAAAGACTTTGAAATTCAAATTTGAAAGAAAGGAAAACTAACCAAATACTAAAATTTTAAAATTTGAATTTAAAAAGAAAGATAAGATAACAAAATTTTAAAATCAAAGAAAAGGATAAGATAAAGATTAAAGAAAAAAATATAAACAAAAAAAATTAAATTAAATAAAAAGATACCAACTTAAAAATTTTGAATTTAAACAACAATAATTTTAAAAAATTAAAATAAAAAATACTAAAAGATATTAAACTTAAAAATTTTGAAATTAAATGACATACATTTCGAAAATAGAGAGAGAAAAACACTAAAAGACACCAAATTTAAAAATTTTGAAATCAAATAAGAATAATACAAAGAAAAATTCGAACACAAAGAAAGACAACAAGAACAATTTTCAAAGATTCAAGAAAAGAAACAAAAACTAAAGGGACACCAAACTTAAGACTTGACACAAGACTCAAACAAAAAAAAAGATGACTAACGATAAATTTTTGAAAAAGATTTTTAAAGAGTTTTTGAAATTTAACAAGAAAAGAAATTAAAAGAAAACTAGTAAAAAGTACCTTATCTAAGGAGCAAGACAACTGGTAGTTTGTCAATCACGAACAATCTCCGGTAACGGCGCCAAAAACTTGGTGTGCGAAATTAGAACTCGCACAACTGAGCTGGCAAGTGCACCGAGTCGTCTAAGTAATACCTCAGGTGAGTGAGAGTCGATCCCACGAGGATTGTCGGATTGAGCAAGCAATGATTATCTTGCAGATCTTAGTCAGACGAATAAAAGAGATAGTTGTTGTTGTAAATGCATAAAACAGAATAATAAATAATGTAATACCGAACTGGTGTAGAAACAATGATGGAAAATCAGTTAAGGTCTCGGAGATGCTTATCCTTCTGGATTAATACTTCTTACTGACTACTTTAACAATGAGTGATTCATTCAATGGCAAGGCTGTAAGTAATTAAAGCTAGGGTCAGTAGTCATTAATCTCCTCTGATCCACACCAAATGCCAGGGTCAGTGGTCATTCGATCTGAACAAGGTTGAAGCTCATGCAATTCAATCTTTGGTGATCCTACTCAAAACGCCACAGACAAGGTCAGATCTTCCGGATCGGAGAATGAAGCTGCAGATTCTAGCCTTAGCGCCACAACAACTTCAATTACCCATGACTAACAAGATTTTTTGTCACTTATCCCAATTAGCCCAGATACTCTGTTGGAACCTATGATGCATTCTCAAGCTGCAGCTCAATACTATCCTGTCAGGGACTCGCAAGAACTCATGTAGAATAAGGGGTCATACTTACGTTCCACCCTAAATTCATAAGGATAAAGAACGACAATGCATCATAGAATAGAATCAAACATATATTAAAATAGAAAAGTAATGATATTAATCCATGGGAATGAGCAGAGCTCCTATCCTTAACTTAGGAGGTTTAGTTGCTCATACTTTATAGAAAACAAAGAAGGTGCAAAATAATGTGTCTGTGTTTTTCCCCTCCTGGGAGGCATGTTCCTCCGGAAGAAGGAAGTCTCTTATTTTTAATAAAAACTCTAAGACTAAACCTAAAAGTTATTATTCTTAATTAAAAATTACAAAAAGAAAATAAAATAAGATAAAAAGTGCTAAAATTCACTTTGGGGCCCACTTGGTGAGTGTTTAGGCTGATGCCTAGCGTCTAACTTGAGTTCTAGGCATTCAACTTTGGTTCCTACTCCCTGGCTGGCGTTGAATGCCAGTTTGAGCATTCAACTTGGGAGGTTGGTCCTGTTTGGGCGTTGAATGCCAGAAAGAGAGTAAGTTGGATGTTCAACGCCCGTTTTGGGCAGTCTTTTCCAAAGAAAAGTATAGACTATTATATATTTCAGGAAAGCTCTGAAAGTTAGCTTTCCAGCTCTGTTGAGAATGCATTAATTGAACCTTTGTAGCTCCAGAAATGCTCGTTTGAATACACAGAGGTCAGAATTTGATAACATCTGCTATCCTTTCTTTTCCTCTGAATCAGACTTTGCCAAAACTTGCCATTTTTACCCAAAAATCACCCAAAATCATAAAAAAACAAAAACTCAAAGTGGCATCCGAAATGTGATTTTTACACTAAAACCTACTAAAATATAATAAAACTTAACAAAATATACCTAAAAACACTAAGAAAATAGTACCAAAAAGGGTATAAAATATCCACTCATCAGTACGTGGTGCACGAATTGTAAATCACACTTTTCACGACTCGTACCACTAACCAGCAAGTTCACTGGGTTGTCCAAGTAATACCTTACGTGAGTAAGGGTCGATCCCACGGAGATTGTCGGCTTGAAGCAAGCTATGGTTATTTTGTAATTCTTAATCAGGAAATTAATAATAAAAATGGTTGGGTTTATGAAAAGTAATTAACATAAAATAAATAATACTTGTTATGAAGCAATGGAGAACAGATTGAGGTTTTAGAGATGCTCTGTATTCTGAATCTCTGCTTTCCTACTGTCTTCTTCTTCACGCACACAGGTCTCCTTCCATGGCAAGCCGTATGTTGGTGGATCACCGTTGTCAATGGCTACTATCCATCCTCTCAGTGAAAATGGTCTAAATGCGCTGTCACCGCATGGCTAATCATCTGTCGGTTCTTACTCATGTTGGAATAGAATCCATTGATTCTTTTGCGTCTGTCACTACGCCCAACACTCGCGAGTTTTAAGCTTGTCACAGTCATCCCTTTCTAGATCTTACTCGGAATACCACAGACAAGGTTTAGACTTTCCGGATCTCAGGAATGGCCGCCAATAGTTCTAGCCTATACCACGAATACTCTGATCGTGAACCAGGAGGCTAAGAGATACACACTCAAGCTAGTGCAGATAGAACGGAGGTGGTTGTCAGGAATGCGTTCATAGGTGAGAATGATGATGAGTGTCACGGATCATCACATTCATCAGGGTGAAGTGCGAGTGAATATCTTAGAATAAAAACAAGCGTGATTGAATGAAAAACAGTAGTAATTGCATTAATTCATCGAAACACAGCAGAGCTCCTCACCCCCCAACCATGGGGTTTAGAGACTCATGCTGTCAGAAATACAATGTAAAATGTGAAAACGTCATGAGATACAAAATAAATCTCTAAAAGTAGTTTTTATACTGAACTAGTAACCTAGGGTTACAGAAAATGAATAAACTGAGGTAGATAGTGCAGAAATCCACTTCCGGAGCCCACTTGGTGTGTGCTTGGGCTGAGCATTGAGCTTTACACGTGTAGAGGCTTCTCTTGTAGTTAAACACCAGGTTGCAGCCTGTTTTTGGCGTTTAACTCTGGTTTGTAACCTGTTTCTAGCGTTTAACTTCAGAATAGGGCAGGAAGTTGGCGTTTAAACGCCAGTTTACGTCGTCAAAACTCGGGCAAAGTATGGACTATTATATATTGCTGGAAAGCCCTGAATATCTACTTTCCAACGCAATTGAGAGCGCGCCAATAAGGTTTCTGTAGCTCCAGAAAATCCATTTCGAGTGCAAAGAGGCCAGAATCCAACAACATCTGCAGTCCCTTTTTAGCCTCTGAATCAGATTTTTGCTCAGGTCCCTCAATTTTAGCCAGAAAATACCTGAAATCACAGAAAAACACACAAACTCATAGTAAAGTCCAGAAATGTGATTTTTGCATAAAAACTAATAAAATTATACTAAAAATTAACTAAAACATACGAAAAACTATGTAAAAACAATGCCAAAAAGCGTATAAATTATCCACTCATCACAACACCAAACTTAAATTGTTGCTTGTCCCCAAGCAACTAAAAACAAAGTAGGATAAAAAGAAGAGAATATAAAATGAATTCCAAAAACATCTATGAAGATCAGTCTTAATTAGATGAGCGGGGCTATTNGAATTCAGATAGTGTTATTGATTCTCCTAGTTCAGTATGTTGATTCTTGAACATAGTTACTTTATGAGTCTTGGCCGTGACTCTAAGCATTTGGCATCTCACTTTAACCACTCAGTCTCAAGCTTCTCGCTTGACACCTTCATGCCACACGCACATGGTTAGGGACAGCTTGGTTTAGCCGCTTAGGCCAGGATTTTATTCTTGTGGGCCCTTGGTGCATGAAATCGTGATTGTTCATTCCTTGATAACGGTGCCAAAAACTTAATACGCACGTTCAAAATCTTAGTTCTTTTTCACAACTTCGCACAACTAACCAGCAAGTGCACTGGGTCATCCAAGTAATAAACCTTACGTGAGTAAGGGTCGATCCCACGGAGATTGTCGGCTTGAAGTAAGCTATGGTCACCTTGTAAATCTCAATCAGGCAGATTCAAATGGTTATAGTGTTTTAATAATTAAAAGATAAATAAAACGTAAAATAAAGATAGAGATACTTATGTAATTCATTGGTGAGAATTTCAAATAAGCGTATGGAGATGCTTAGTTCCTTCTGAATCTCTGCTTTCCTACTGCCTTCATCCAATCCTTCATACTCCTTTCTATGGCAAGCTGTATGTTGGGCATCACCGTTGTCAATGGCTACATCACGTCCTCTCAGTGAAAATGGTCCAAATGCGCTGTCACCGCACGGCTAATCATCTGTCGGTTCTCGATCATGCTAGAATAGG
>NC_029794.2:50939011-50940138 GCF_000816755.2 Arachis ipaensis
TGAAGCTCGTCACAGCCATCCCTTCCCAGATCCTACTCGGAATACAACAGACAAGGTTTAGACTTTTCGGATCTCAAGAATATCCGCCAATAATTCTAGCCTATACCACGAAGACTTTGATCATAGATCAAGAGGCTAAGAGATATGCATTCAAGCTTGTTTGCATGTAGAACGGAAGTATTTGTCAGGCACGCGTTCATAAGTGAGAATGATGATGAGCGTCACATAATCATCACATTTATCATGTTCTTGTGTGCGAATGAATATCTTAGAGAAGAAATAGGCTTGAATTGAATAGAAAAACAATAGTACTTTGCATTAATTCATGAGGAACAGCAGAGCTCCACACCTTAATCTATGGTGTTTAGAAACTCTACCGTCGAAAATACATAAGAACAAGGTCCAGGCATGGCCGAATGGCCAGCCCCCTAAACGAGATCAAGAGATCAAAAGTGATACAAGGATAGTCTCAAAAATGATCAAAAGATTCTTAACACGATAGTAAAAAGTTCTATTTATACTAAACTAGTTACTAAGGTTACAGAAATAAGTAAATGATGCAGAAATCCACTCCCGGGCCCACTTGGTGTGTGCTTGGGCTGAGCATTGAAGCTTTCACGTGTAAAGGTCTTCCTTGGAGTTAAACGCCAGTTTGTAACTTGTTTCTGGCGTTTAACTCTGCTTTGCAACCTATTTCTGGCGTTTAACGCCAGAATAGGGCAGAAAGCTGGTGTTGAACGCCAGTTTGTGTCATCTAAACTCAGGCAAAGTATAGAATATTATATATTTCTGGAAAGTCTTGGATGTCTACTTTTCAACGCAATTGAGAGCGTGTGATTTGGACTCATGTAGCTACAGAATATCCACTTTGAGTGAAGGGAGGTCAGAATCCAACAGCATCTGCAGTCCTTCTTTAGCCTCTGAATCTGATTTTTTCTCAAGCCCTCAATTTTAGCCAGAAATTACCTGAAATCACAGAAAAACATACAAACTCATAGTAAAATCTAAAAATGTGATTTTTATTTAAAAACTAATAAAAATATACTAAAACTATGTAAAAATAATGCCAAAAAGCGTATAAATTATCTGCTCATCACAACACCAAACTTAAATTGTTGCTTGTCCCC
>NC_029794.2:50940504-50941288 GCF_000816755.2 Arachis ipaensis
GGCCAGGATTTTATTCCTTTAGGCCCTCCTATCTATTAATGCTCAAAGCCTTGGATCCTTTTTACCCTTGCCTTTTGGTTTTAAGGGCTATTGGCTTTTTGCTCTTTCCTTTTGGTTTAAAGAGATTTTGGCTTTTTCTGCTTGCTTTTTCTTTTTGTTTCTCTTTTTTTTTTCGCCATTCTTCTTTTCTTTTTTTTTTCGCAAGCTTTTGTATTCACTGCTTTTTCTTGCTTCAAGAATCAATTTTATGATTTTTCAGATTATCAATAACATTTCTCCTTTTCATCATTCTTTCAAGAGCTAACATATTTAACATCCATAAACAACAATATCAAAAGACATATGCACTGCTCAAGCATTCATTCAGAAAACAAAAGGTATTGTCACTGCATCAAAATAATTAAACTAATTTCAAGGATGAATTCAAAATTCATGTACATCTTGTTCTTTTGTAATTAAAGCATTTTTCATTTAAGAAAGGTGATGGATTCATAGGACATCCATAGCTTTAAGACATAGACACTTAAATACTAATGATCATGTAATAAGATACAAACATAAACATAAAGCATAGTAAGCAAAAAACAGAGAAAAATAAATAGACAAAGAGATTAAGGAACGGGTCCACCTTAGTGAGGGTGGCGTCTTCCTCTTCTTGAAGAACCAATGGTGCTCTTGAGCTCCTCTATGTCTCTTCCTTGTCTTTGTTGCTCCTCTCTCATAGCTCTTTGATCTTCTCTAATCTCATGGAGAATGATGGAGTGCTCTTGGTGTTCCATCCTTA
>NC_029794.2:50941565-50942481 GCF_000816755.2 Arachis ipaensis
TGATCAAAGTTGACCCTTCTAGTGTAGGGGCATGCATTTTCTTGCATCATTGGCAAGTTGAACGCCAACCTTACATTTTCCAGACTGAAATCTAAGTATTTCTCCCGAACCATGGTAAGCCAGTTCTTTGGGTTTGGGTTCATACTTTGATCATGGTTCCTAGTGATCCATGCATTTGCATAGAACTCTTGAACTATTAAGATTCCAACTTGTTGAATAGGATTAGAGAGAACTTCCCACCCTCTTCTTCTAATCTCTTGTCGGATCTCCGGATACTCGCTCTTTTTGAGCTTAAAAGGGACCTCAGGGATCACCTTCTTCTTGGCCACAACTTCATAGAAGTGGTCTTGATGGACCTTTGAGATGAATCTCTCCATCTCCCATGACTCAGAGGTGGAAGCAATTGCATTCCCTTTCATCTTTCTTGAGGTTTCTCTGGCCTTAGGTGCCATTAATGGTTATGAAAAAACAAAAAGCAATGCTTTTACCACACCAAACTTAAAAGGTTTGCTCGTCCCTGAGCAAAAGAAGAAAGGAAGTAGTAGAAGAAGAAGAAAATTAAGGAGATGGAGGGAGAAGGTGAATTCGGCCAAGGGGGAGGAGTGGTGGTTGTAATGTGTGAAAATGGAGTAGTGTTGAGGGGTTTATATAGGGGTGGGGGGAGGGTAGGTTTCGGCCATTAGGGTTGGGTTTGGGAGGGAAAAGAATTTGAATTTTGGAGGTAGGTGGGGTTTATGGGGAAGAGTAGATGGATGTGAGTGGTTAAGGGTATTTGGGGAAGAGGTATGGAGGTGATCGGTGAAGGGTATTTGGGGAAGAGAGTTATGAAAAGGTGTAAAGAGGAGAGAAGAAGAGGTGGGGTAGGTGGGGATCCTGTGGGGTCCACAGATCCTGTGGAGTCAAGGACTTAGCATTC
>NC_029794.2:50942509-50978683 GCF_000816755.2 Arachis ipaensis
ATTCCTGCTCCAATTAGGCATGCAAAACGCCCTTAGAATGCATGTCTGGCATTAAACGCCAGCTTGCTGCTTTTTTCTGGCGTTTAACGCTAATTTCATGCTCTGTTCTGGCGTTAAACGCCAGTTTGGTGCTTGTTTCTGGCACTTAACGCCAGCTTGATGCTTTTTTCTTGCGTTAAACGCCAGTTTGATGCTTCTTACTGGCGTTTAAACGCCAGTAAGCTCTTCCTCCAGGGTGAGCTGTTTTTAATGCTGTTTTTCATTCTGTTTTTGATTTTTCAGTTGTTTTTGTGACTTCACATGATCATCAACCTAAGGAAAACATAGAATAGCAATGGAAAATAAATAGATATAATTAATTAACATTGGGTTGCCTCCCAACAAGCGCTTCTTTAAAGTCAATAGCTTGACAGTGAGCCCTCATGGAGCCTCACAGATGTTCAGAGCATTGTTGGGACCTCCCAACACCAAACTTAGAGTTTGAATATGGGGGTTCAACACCAAACTTAGAGTTTAGTTGTGGCCTCCCAACACCAAACTTAGAGTTTGACTGTGGGGGCTTTGGTTGACTCTGCAGTGAGAGAAGCTTTTCATGCTTCCTCTTCATGGTTACAGAAGGAGATCCTTGAGTTTTAAACACAAGGTTGTCCTCATTTAGTTGAAGGACCAACTCTTCTCTGTCTACATCAATCACAGCTTTTGCTGTGGCTAGGAAGAGTCTTCCAAGGATGATAGATTCATCCTCATCCTTCCCAGTGTCTAGGATTATAAAATCAGCAGGGATGTAAAGGCCTTCAACCTTTACTAACAAGTCCTCTACTAATCCATAAGCCTATTTCATTGATTTGTCTGCCATCTCTAGTGAGATTCTTGCAGCTTGTACATCAAAGATTCCCAGTTTCTCCATTACAGAGAGTGGCATGAGGTTTATCCCTGACCTAAGGTCACACAGAACCTTCTCAAAGGTCATGGTGCCTATGGTACAAGGTATGAAGAACTTTTCGGGATTCGGTTTCTTCTGAGGCAATGTCTGCCTTATCAATGCACTAAGTTCATTGGTGAACAAGGGGGATTCATCCTCCCAAGTATCATTACCAAATAAACTGGCATTCAACTTCATGATGGCTCCTAGATATTTAGCAACCTGCTCTTCACTGATGTCTTCATCCTCTTCAGAGAAAGAATAGTCATCAGAGCTCATGAATGGTAAAAGGAGGTTCAATAGAATCTCTATGTTCTCTAGATGAGCCTCAGATTCCTTTGGTTCCTCAAAGGGAAACTCCTTATTGGTCAGTGAACGTCCCAGGAGGTCTTCCTCACTAGGATTCACGTCCTTCTCCTCCTCTCTGGGTTCGGCCAAACCAAGTAAGGTAATGGCCTTGCACTCTCTTTTTGGATTCTCTTCTATATTGCTTGGGAGAGTACTAGGAGGAGTTTCAGTGACTCTTTTACTCAGCTGGCCCACTTGTGCCTCCAAATTTCTAATGGAGGATCTTGTTTCATTCATGAAACTTAGAGTGGCCTTAGATAGATCAGAGACTATATTTGCTAAGCTAGATAGATTCTGCTCAGAATTCTCTGTCTGTTGCTGAGTGGGTGATGGAAAAGGCTTGCTATTGCTAAACCTGTTTCTTCCACCATTATTAAAGCCTTGTTGAGGCTTTTGTTGATCCTTCCATGAGAAATTTGGATGATTTCTCCAGGAGGGATTATAGGTGTTTCCATAGGCTTCACCCATGTAATTCACCTCTGCTATGGCAGGGTTTTCAGGATCATAAGCTTCTTCTTCAGAAGATGCTTCCTTAGTACTATTAGATGCAGCTTGCAATCCATTCAGACTCTGAGAAATCATATTGACTTGCTGAGTTAATATTTTATTCTGAGCCAATATGGCATTCAGAGTATCAATTTCAATAACTTCCTTTCTCTGAGGTGTCCCATTACTCACAGGATTCATTTCAGAAGTGTACATGAACTGGTTATTTGCAACCATGTCAATGAGTTCCTGAGCTTCTGCAGGCATTTTCTTTAGGTGAATGGATCCACCTGCAGAATGGTCCAATGACATCTTAGATAATTCAGACAGACCGTCATAGAATATATCAAGGATGGTCCATTCTGAAAGCATGTCAGAAGGACACTTTTTGGTCAGTTGCTTGTATCTCTCCCAAGCTTCATAGAGGGATTCACCTTCTTTCTGTTTGAAGGTTTGAACATCCACTCTAAGCTTGCTAAGCTTTTGAAGAGGAAAGAACTTGGCTAAGAAAGCCGTGCCCAGCTTATCCCAAGAGTTCAGGCTATCTTTAGGTTGAGAGTCCAACCATATTCTAGCTCTGTCTCTTATAGCAAACGGGAAAAGCATAAGCCTGTAGACCTCGGGATCAACCCCATTGGTCTTAACAGTATCACAGATCTGCAAGAATTCAGTTAAGAACTGAAAAGGATCTTCTGATGGAAGTCCATGAAACTTGCAATTCTGTTGCATCAGAAAAACTAATTGAGGCTTTAGCTCAAAATTGTTTGCTCCAATAGCAGGGATTGAGATGCTTCTTCCATGCAAGTTGGAATTTGGTGCAGTAAAGTCACCAAGCATCTTCCTTGCATCTCCACCATTGTTATTATTTTCGGCCATGTCTCCTTCTTTTTCGAAAACTTCTGTCAGATTTTCTCCAGAGAGTTGTGCTTTAGCTTCCCTTAGCTTCCTCTTCAGAGTCCTTTCAGGTTCAGGATCAGCTTCAACAAGAATGTTCTTATCCTTGTACCTGCTCATACAAAAAAGAAGAGAACAAAAAAGAAAATATGGAATCCTCTATATCACAGTATAGATATTCCTTATATGAGTATAATAAGAGAAGGATGGAAGAAAGAAAAGATAAGAATTCGAACACACAGGAGAAGAGTTGGTTCGAATTTTTGAGTAGAAGAGAAGTGTTAGTAAAAAAATAAATAATTAGAAGGCGATGAGAGATGGAAGAATTCGAAAATAAAATAAAAGAAAAATATTTTTGTTTTTAATTTAAAATTAAAGTTAAAATTCAAAAATTTTAAAAAGACAAATGAAATTAAAAAATTTAAAACAATTAGTTAATTAAAAAGGAATTTTGAAAAGGGGGTTAGTGATTTTCGAAAATTAGAGAGAGAGAATTAGTTAGGTAGTTTTGAAAAAGATAAGAATCAAACAAGATAAGATTAATTGAAAAAGATTTGAAAATCAATTTTGAAAAGATAAGAAGTTGGAAAAGATTTTGAAATTGATTTTGAAAAAGATGTGATTGAAATTTATTTTGAAAAAAAACTTGAAAAAGAAATTTAAAAAGATTTGATTTTGAAAATTAAAGTTGATTACTTGACTAACAAGAAACAAAAATATATGATTTTAAAATTTAAAGATTGAACCTTTCTTACTAGGCAAGTAACAAACTTAAAATTTTTGAATCAATCACATTAATTGTTAGCATTAATTTTGGAAATATGAAATAAAAATAAGAAAAGAATTTTGAAATTCAAATTTTTTTTTAAAAAAAAATTCGAAAATATGTAAAATTAAATGAAAAAGATTTGATTTTTGAAAAAGATTTGAAAAAGATAGAATTTTTAAATTGAAAATTTGACTTGACTCATAAGAAACAATTAAATTTAAAAACTTTTTCACTAAATCAAACCAAATTTTCGAAAATTTATGAGAGAATAAGGGAAAGATATATTTTTTTTTGAATTTTTAATGAAGAAAGAGAAAAACATAAAAATGACACAAAACATGAAAATTATGAATCAAAACAACTAATGCGTGCAAGAACACTTTGAATGTCAAGATGAACACCAAGAACACTTTGAATGTCAAGATGAACATCAAGAACATATTTTTGAAAATTTTTAAGAAAAGAAAAACATGCAAGACACTAAACTTAAAAATTTTTATTCTCTAGACATTAATAATTCAAGAATGCATATGAAAAACAAGAAAAGACACAAAACATGAAAATGCAAAGATCAAAAAAGGAAAATCATCAAGAACAACTTGAAGATTATGAAGAACAAATGCATGAGTTTTCGAAAATTTTAATGAAATTAAAAAGATGCAATTGACACCAAACTTAAAAATTGACACAAGACTCAAACAAGAAACATCAAATTTTTTTGGTTTTTATGATTTTATTAAATTTTTTTTGTAATTTTTCGAAAATTAATTGAAAAAAAAGAAAAATAAGGATTTCAAAATTTCTAATGAGAATTCCAGGAATCATGCAATGTTAGTCTAAAGCTCCAGTCCAGGAATTAGACATGGCTTACTAGCCAGCCAAGCTTTCAGTGAAAGCTCCGGTCCAAAACACTAGACATGGCCAATGGCCAGCCAAGACTCAATCAGGCGGATTCAAATGCTTATAGAGTTTTAATAATTAAAAGATAAATAAAACATAAAATAAAGATAGAGATACTTATGTAATTCATTGGTGAGAATTTCAGATAAGCGTATGGAGATGCTTAGTTCCTTCTGAATCTCTGCTTTCCTACTACCTTCATCCAATCCTTCATACTCCTTTCTATGGCAAGCTGTATGTTGGGCATCACCGTTGTCAATGGCTACATCCCGTCCTCTCAGTGAAAATGGTCCAAATGCGCTGTCACCACACGGCTAATCATCTGTCGGTTCTCGATCATGCTAGAATAGGATTCAGTAATCCTTTTGCGTCTGTCACTACACCCAGCACTCGTGAGTTTGAAGCTCGTCACAGCCATCCCTTCCCAGATCCTACTTGGAATACCACAGACAAGGTTTAGACTTTCCGGATCTCAAGAATAGCCGCCAATAATTCTATCTTATATCACGAAGACTCTGATCGTAGATCAGGAGGCTAAGAGATATGCATTCAAGCTTGTTTGCATGTAGAACGGAAGTGTTTGTCAGACACGCGTTCATAAGTGAGAATGATGATGAGTGTCACATAATCATCACATTCATCATGTTCTTGTGTGCGAATGAATATCTTAGAGAAGAAATAAGCTTAAATTGAATAGAAAAATAATAGTACTTTGCATTAATTCATGAGGAACAGCAGAGCTCCACACCTTAATCTATGGTGTGTAGAAACTCTACCGTCGAAAATACATAAGAACAAGGTCCAGGCATGGCCAAATGGCCAGTCCCCTAAACGTGATCAAGAGATCAAAAGTGATACAAGGATAGTCACAAAAATGATCAAAAGATTCTTAACACGATAGTAAAAAGTTCTATTTATACTAAACTAGTTACTAGGGTTACAGAAATAAGTAAATGATGTAGAAATCCACTCCCGGGCCCACTTGGTGTGTGCTTGGGCTGAGCATTAAAGCTTTCATGTGTAGAGGTCTTCCTTGGAGTTAAACGCCAGTTTGTAACTTGTTTCTGGCGTTTAACTCTGCTTTGCAACCTGTTTTTGGCATTTAACGCCAGAATAGGGCAGAAAGCTGGCGTTGAACGCCAGTTTACGTCATCTAAACTCGGGAAAAGTATGGAATATTATATATTGCTGGAAAGCCCTGGATGTCTACTTTCCAACGCAATTGAGAGGGCGCCATTTGGACTCTTGTAGCTCCAGAAAATCCACTTTGAGTGCAAGAAGGTCAGAATCCAACAACATCTGCAATCCTTCTTCAGCCTCTGAATCTGATTTTTGCTCAAGTCCCTCAATTTCAGCCAGAAATTACCTGAAATCACAGAAAAATACAAAAACTCATAGTAAAGTCCAGAAATGTGATTTTTATTTAAAAACTAATAAAAATATACTAAAAACTAATTAAATCATACTAAAAACTATGTAAAAATAATGCCAAAAACCGTATAAATTATCCGCTCATCAGCCCTCCTATCCACTGATGCTCAAAGCCTTGGATCCTTTTTATTTTACCCTTGCCTTCTGATTTAAAGGGTTATTAGCTTTTTCTGCTTGCTTTTTTCTTTTTCTTTCTTTTTCTTAATTTTTTCGCCCCTTTTTTTTGCAAGCTTTCTATTCACTGCTTTTTCTTGCTTCAAGAATCATTTTTATGATTTTTCAGATTATCAATAACATTTCTCCTTTTTCATTATTCTTTCAAGAGCCAACAATTTTAACATTCATAAACAACAAATTCAAAAATATGCACTGTTCAAGCATTCATTCAGCAAACAAAAAGTATTGCCACCACATCAAAATAATTAAACTATTTTAAAATTCGAAATTCATGTACTTCTTTTTCTTTTTTAGAAAACATTTTTCATTTAAGAAAGGTGATGGATTCATAGGACATTCATATCTTTAAGACATAGATACTAGACACTAATGATCATGTAATAAAGACACAAACATAGATAAAACATAAAGCATATAAATCGAAAAACAGAAAAACAAATAGACAAGGAGATTAAGGAACGGGTCCACCTTAGTGAGGGTGGCGTCTTCTTCCTCTTGAAGAACTAATGGTTCTCTTGAGCTCTTCTATATCTCTTCCTTGCCTTTGTTGCTCCTCCCTCATGGCTCTTTGATCTGCAGTCAAATGCTCTACCACTGAACTATGGACCCTTGAGATGAACCTCTCCATCTCTCATGACTCGGGGGTGGAAGCAACTGCCTTCCTTTTCCTCTTTTTAGAGGTTTCTCCGGTCTTGGTGCCATAAATGGTTATAGAAAAATAAAAAGCCACGCTTTTTTCCACACCAAACTTAAAAGGTTTGCTCATCCTCGAGCAAAAGAAGATAGAAGGGAGTAGAAGGAGAAATGGAGGAGATGGAGGTGTGTGAATGGTTTGAATTTGAATGGTGAAGCAGGTGGGGATCCTGGGGGAGAGAGAATGAGTTGAGGTTGGTGGGCATCCTGTGGGGTCTACAGATCCTGAGGGGTCAAGGACTTCTCATCCCTGCTCCATTTAGGCGTGCAAAACGCCCTTAGAGTGTAATTCTGGCGTTAAACGCCAGGTTGCAGCCTATTTCTGGCGTTTAACGCCAACTTGGTGCTCTGTTCTGGCGTTAAACGCCAGCTTGTTGCTTCTTTCTCGCGTTAAACGCCAGCTTGTTGCTTCTTTCTCGCGTTAAACGCCAGCTTGTTACTTCTTTCTGGCGTTAAAATGCCAGTAAGTCTTTCCTCCAGGGTGTGCTATTTTTGATGTTGTTTTTGATTCTGCTTTAATTCTACAGCTGTTTTTATGACTCCACATGATTATCAACCTAAAGAAAACATAAAATAATAATGGAAAATAAAATGAAAAGGTAATTAACATAGATAAATAAGATTAGGTTGCCTCCCAATAAGCGCTTCTTTACTGTCAATAGCTTGACATTACTGAGCCTTATAGTTTGCAATGTCTGCAAACCACGGAGCTTCCTGAATAGCAAACAATTACTCATCCGAAAAGGTTTCAGAGATCTCAGTAGGAGGGAGGGACGCTCCTGCTACTAGTTCTATCCGGGACAGGTGATCAGCTACTTGATTCTCTGTCCCTTTTCTATCTCTTATTTCTATATCAAACTCTTGCAGAAGCAACACCCATCTTATGAGTCTTGGTTTTGAATCCTGCTTTGTGAGGAGATATTTTAGAGCAGCATGGTCAGTGTACACAATCACTTTTGATCCTACTAAGTAAGATCTAAACTTGTCAATGGCATAAACCACTGCAAGCAATTCCTTTTCTGTGGTTGTGTAATTTTTTTGCGCATCATTTAAAACATGGCTAGCATAGTAAATGACATGCAGAAGCTTGTCATGCCTCTGTCCTAATACTGCACCAATAGCATGGTGAAGAGAGAACTTTTTCGTGGTCTAGAATTCAGAATAAATTCCCGTTACAAGTATAGTTTCTAAACTAACAAAAGTCCTTTCTCACAAACGTTTTGGTTGTCACAAGTAACAAACCCCTTAATAAATTGATAACCGAAGTATTTAAACCTCGGGTCATCTTCTCAAGGAACTGCAGGGAGGTATGTTCTTATTATTGGTTATGAGTTTTGTAAATTGGGGGTTTTGAGAGTAAGGAACGAGTAATTTAAATGACAAGTAAAATAAATAAATAACTATAAAATAAACTCTTGGCAAGGTGTGAAAATTCGGAAGTCCTATCCCAGTTATTCTTATGAGAATGGAGGTTAATCCCACTTAGTTAACCTTTACTAAAGCAAGGAAAGTCAAGTGAACTAATTTGTTAGATTCCCCAAGTCCTAGCCAACTCCTAAAGAAAGACTAGAGTTAGTGGAATTCAAGTCAATTAGCAACCATAACCATCAATCACGATAATTTCAATAACTCAAGAGTTTCCAGTTAATCAATTAAAGCCAAGGATATGAAAAGCTAAATAAGAATTATAAATCTGAAATACCTCAATTGCATTAATAAGAGAAAATCAATCTAAACATAAAGGGTTCATAAGCCAATTTGGCAACATAAGTAATTAAAGGAAAGCTTTAAAATATCTGAAAGCAAAAGAGAAATATAAAGTAAAAGGAATGTTGAACCTGATAGAGAGTTGAAATCCTAAATTGAAATAATAAGAAATCCTAATCCTAAAACCTAAGAGAGAGGAGAGAACCTCTCCCTCTGAAAACTACATCTAAATCATGAAAAGTGAATAATTGGAGAGCTCCCCTCCGAATGGATGCATTCTCCCACAATAAGTGGGTCACGCGGTCGCGTCATCTGAGAGTTTTCCTTGTCACGCGTTCGCTTCGGTCACGCATACGCATCATCTACGTTCTGCTCAAGGCGCGCGTCCGCGTCAGTCACGCGTTCGCGTCGCTGCCTTTTTGCACTGGGCATGCGACCGCATCGTCCATGCGTTCGCGTCGCTGCCTTTTCGCGCTGGGCATGCGGCCACGTCGTCCATGCGTTCGCGTCGCTGCCAATTTCTTCAAAAACTCCATTTTGTGCTTTCCTTCCATTTTTGTACGTTTCCTTTCCATCCTTTAAATCATTCCTGCCTTAGGAGATCTGAAAATACTCAACACACAAATCACCGCATCGAATGGTAATAAAAGGTAATTAAAATAATTATTTTTAAAGCATAGGAAACATGTTTTTCACATATATTACATAATAAGGAAGGGAAAGTAAAACCATGCAATTTACATGAATAAGTGAGTGAAGGATTGAATAAATCACCTAAATTGAGCACAAAATACATCATAAAATATGGGTTTATCAACCTCCCCACACTTAAACAATAACATGTCCTCATGCTAAATCCAAGATGAAGAATAAGGTAAGGTTAAAGTGATGGAATCTTATGCAATGCATTCTATCCTAAATGCAAACTACCTAAATGAATCATGCAATTCTAATTGTTATTCACATGTATATAAAGCTTACATATAGTCAAATTAATTCATATCCTCAAGGAATCATATATGCATAGCCAGACCCTAGATAATGTTAAAGCATTTTTACAATTGAGATGGGTAAAAATATTTCACAAACTTGCAAGACAATTAACAGTTAAGCAGAGATATATGGTGATGAGCTATTGAACCCTCACTGGATTTTGTGTTTACTCTCTAGTCACTCAGTGTTTATTGGGTTAATCACTCTATTCTTTTTCTATCCTTACTTTCTATAACTTTGTTCTTCATCTAACCAATCAACAATTATAGAATACAGACATACAAAAATCATGAGGTCTTTTCCAAGGTTGTAATGGGGCCAAGGTAAAGGTAAGGGTATATGTATAAGGCTAAGTAAGCTAATAAGTGAATCCTTGATTAGTCTAAGATCTCACCTAACATACATACTTTATAAATCAAAAGTTTTTTTTAACCTATTTGCCCAAATTTTTCCATTTTGTATTGCAGGCTCATGCATTAAGTTTTAATTTTGTCCCATGTGCATTGATTCTTTTTATTTTTGCAATTGGGGAATTTTTGTATCCCCTTTTATTTAAATACTAAAAACTTTTTTTTGTTTTTTTTTATTGCACATGGTAATTCAATTATTTTGCTTTCAAATGAGCATGCTTCCCAAATCTGTTTTTGAAACAACTTACTCTTTTTAAATTTCTACCTTGTTTCTATCATCCATGTTCCCAAAAACTTTCCCACACTTAAATTATACACAATACCTATCTTAAGCTAACTAAGGATTCAACTTGGGATTCATATTTTGTTTTTCTACTATAAATACACTAGAGCACCCAGGTATAACTCATACTCTGATTCTACATAAAAACCTGCTTAATACCCGTGCTAACTTAAGCATCGGAGTCTCTTGCAGGTACCCCCCACCCTCCGGTGGCCAACGATCAGCAGTGCAGCAAATCCAACGAGTCGGACCCAACAGCTCCGGCCGTCATCAGCCAGCCGGACATGTCATCTCCGACCAGTACAGAAGATCTCATCCGAGATCGACCTCCAGTTTCAGGTAACCCTCGGAACATTGGCGCTGTTGCCGGGGAACCTGGAAGTCATCCCAAAACCATGGTGGACGGCCATGACAACGACCACGATTCAGATCTGGAGAACAGAACGCCACACAAGAACGCGGACACTACGCTAAAGGATACCCCGGAATCCAACGGAGACAAAAACTCACCAAATCCGGGAGCCATGGAAGCACTCCAAGATCGTTTGAAGCAGCTAGAGAAAGAAACCCAGCAACAACGAGAGATCAGAAAAGATCTACAAAGAGAAGTACGGCGACGTCGAGAACTAGAAGAAAAACTACAGCAATTAGAAGCCGACCTCAAAACAAAAGCTCCTCGGACCACTCCTGAAGAAAAACCACGCAAAGAACAGGACCCATTCACCAGGGAAATCATGAAGACCAAAATTCCAAAGGACTTCAAGCTTCCGGATATGGTTTTGTACGATGGCACTACAGATCCCAACCATCATCTTACCTTACCGATGCCTCGGATGCCGTTCGTTGCAAAGCCTTTCCAATAACTCTCACAAAAACGGCAATCAGATGGTTCGACAACTTACCTCCGAGGTCCATCTCAAACTTCGACGATCTAGCCAAAAAGTTCTTGGCCAGATTCTCCATCCAGAAGGATAAGGCCAAGCACGCACCCAGCTTACTAGGGATCAAGCAAGGAGATCGGGAAAGCCTCCGCAACTACATGAAAAGATTCAACAAAACATGCATGGACATACAAAGTTTACCAACAGAGGCCGCCATCATGGGGATTATCAACGGCTTACGAGAAGGACCTTTCATCCAGTCCATATCAAAAAAGTATCCCACCTCCTTAGACGAAGTACAGGAGCGAGCAGAAAAATACATCAACATGGAAGAGAACGCTCGGTTGGGAGAAACCTCAAAATCTGGAGCCTCCTACCGAGACAAAGACAAGGACTCCAAAAGGAAAGAAGATCGACAGGGTGAGAAAATCAAAAAGTACCACAACTACACCCCTCTCAAAGTATCCCTAGTCGACATATACAAAGAAGTTTGCCATACTGAGAAAATCCCCCTAGCGCGATCACTCAAAGGCAAAAGGGGAGGAGGAAATCGGAAGGAGTATTGTGACTACCATCGAATTTGGGGACACTCTACCAACGAATGTTTCGATCTGAAAAACATCATAGAAAAATTAGTAAGAGAAGGAAAATTAGATCGATTTCTGGCCACCCAGGATGATGACCAAAGAAAAAGACGGAGAGACGAAGATGATGGACGAACTGAACGGTCACCTCGGACACCAGAAAGACACGTCCACATGATACATGGCGGATTCGCAGGAGGCGGGATCTCCAAATCATCCCGAAAGAGATACCTTAAAGAAGTATACCACGTTCAGGGAAAGGAGGACGCACCCGACATCCCGGCGATAACATTCACTAAAGAAGACGCATCCGGCATCATCCCCGGACACGACGACCCCATGGTCATCACAATTATACTGGCAAATGCCAATTTACACCGCACATTAGTAGACCAAGGGAGTTCTGCCGACATCTTATTCAAAACAGCCTTCGACAAACTCGGCTTAGACGAAAGGGAACTAAGAGCATACCCGAACAATCTGTTTGGACTAGGAGACACTCCGATACAACCGTTGGGATACGTATCGCTACACACTACTTTTGGAAAGGGGAACCAATCTAGGACCCTCAAAATAGACTACATTGTGGTCGACATAAGTTCAGCCTACAATGCTCTCATAGGACGGACAACACTCAATCAACTCGGAGCAATAGTCTCAACTCCACATTTATGCATGAAATTCCCAACTACAGAGGGGATAGCCACGGTAAAAGCAGATCAAAAGATGGCACGTCGCTGCTATAACGAGAGCTTAAACCTCAAAGGCAGAGGAGAAGAGTTTCATACAATTGAGCTTGGTGGAGCTCAGCGTCGAGAAGAACTCCGTCTGCGCCCAGAAGGCGAGATAGAGAAGGTTCAGATTGGAGTTATAAGGAAGCATGACATGCGACTCAACCCTGCAAAATGCACTTTCGCAGTTGAAGTAGGCAAATTCTTGGGTTTCATGCTCACGCAAAGGGGAATTGAAGCGAATCCAGACAAATGTCAAGCTATACTCAACATGAAGAGCCCAACCTGTGTCAAAGAGGTACAGCAACTCAACGGGAGACTGGCCGCCCTATCCCGATTTTTAGCAGAAGCTACGATAAGATCTCTCTCCTTCTATGCTACTTTAAGAAAGGGAAAATAGTTCGAATGGACGACAGAATGCGAACAAGCTTTCCAAGACTTCAAGGAGTTCTTAGGACGGCCACCTATCCTATCTCGACCACAAGAAGGAGAACCACTTATATTATATCTCGCAGTAGGAAGCCGGGCGATAGCCTCAGCACTAGTCAGAGAAGACGAAAATGGGCAACAACCCGTCTACTTCATTAGCAAAGCACTACAGGGATCCGAGCTGAACTACCAGAAAATAGAAAAATTTGCCTATACTCTCATCCTAACATCTCGACGACTCCGCCCGTATTTTTAGACTCATACCATTAAGGTTAGAACTAACTAGCCCATAAAAGGAATACTGCAAAAAACAGATTTAGCAGGCAGAATTCTACAATGGGCAGTCGAGTTATCGGAGTTCGACCTCCAATATGAAGCTCGGTCGGCCATCAAGTCACAGTATCTGGCCGACTTCATCGCAGAATTCACAGATACCCCGGAAACTCCCGCAGAATAGAATCTCTACGTGGACGGTTCCTCAAATAAAACTGGAAGCGGCGCAGGCATGATAATAGAAAGCAACCAAGGAACCCAAGTTGAGCTTTCCCTCAAGTTCGGGTTCCCGGCCTCCAACAACCAAACGGAATATGAAGCACTATTAGCTGGTTTGAAGCTGGCTAAAGAGGTCGGAGCTCAAAAACTCAACATTTACAGTGATTCACAAGTGATCACATCACAAATAACAGGGAGCTACCAAGCCAAAGACCCCACCATGAAAAAATATTTAGACAAAACCAAAGAACTACTCGGACAAGTCGGGGAATACAAGATCTGCCACATACCCGGCGAACGAAATGCCCGAGCTGATGCACTCTCAAAACTAGCCATCACCAAACCAGGGGGCAACAATAGAAGCCTCATCCAGGAAATGTTGCAAAACCCGTCAATCTCGGAAGAAGAACAAGTCCTNTTCAAGACGCATTAATCTGAAGTATTCATCGTCCGATTATAAAGCAACAGATCGGCAGAAAGTGAAAAACAATTTCACTGCACGATCACGATAAAGACAACCGTCCGATAAAGGTGAAAACGCGATTCACCCAAAGGGTGATCTAGAGATGACAACCACTTTCTACAAATCGGCAAAGATGAACACAGAATAATGTAAGAAGTTATCGAAAGTGATCCAAAAAAGGACCTGACGAGGTCTTACGGATTACTAAAATAATAACTTAAAGACTGGCCGATGTTGAGAAGTTGGACCAAGTCAACACAAGTTATAAGTAGACCCTGGAAAGAGGTCTGGCCAACCCTATTAAAGAGGATTACTTTAACTTAGAAGGGCTCGACACGACAAAGTCAGCCCAAAATGAGAAGTTATCAAAGTAGTCCCTGAAAAAAGATCTGACAAAGATCCAAGAAAGAGGACTACAAATAACTTAAAGGAGACCGATATAACCAAGTCGGACTCCTACTACTTAAAAGTTATCAAAGTAGTCCCTGAAAGAGATCTGACAAAGATCCAAGAAAGAGGACTACAAATAACTTAAAGGAGACCGATATAACCAAGTCGGACTCCTACTACTTAAAAGTTATCAAAGTAGTCCCTGAAAGAGATCTGACAAAGATCCAAGAAAGAGGACTACAAATAACTTAAAGGAGACCGATATAACCAAGTCGGACTCCTACTACTTAAAAGTTATCAAAGTAGTCCCTGAAAGAGATCTGACAAAGATCCAAGAAAGAGGACTACAAATAACTTAAAGGAGACCGATATAACCAAGTCGGACTCCTACTACTTAAAAGTTATCAAAGTAGTCCCTGAAAGAGATCTGACAAAGATCCAAGAAAGAGGACTACAAATAACTTAAAGGAGACCGATATAACCAAGTCGGACTCCTACAACTGGAAAGTTATCGAAGCAATCCCTGAAAAAGACCTAACAAAGATCCAGGAAAGGGATTACAAAAATAACTCAGAAAAGGACTGCGAAAACAACTCGGAGGACTAACTTGAAGAAATCGGTTATAAATTGTCGGAAATGCAAGACGGAGTGGGAACAAACCAAAAATCAAGTTAGACCTACCTAGTCACAACCTCGAAGGATTCAAGATAAAAAGTACAAAGCAATCCAAAAGAGATACCAAGTCAAGCACAAAAGCGCGATATCATCCATAAGGTTATAAAAGCCTCAGAGGCCACCAAAATCTATCTCAAAAAAGCTAAAGCATGCTACCATTTGTTTTTCATAAAAAACAAAAGTTGCTGGGCAAGCAACGAAAAAGTGTCAGCAATCAACAAAACATAAAGAGTTTAAAAAAGCCCACAAGCCGGGCCAACTACATATCCAGAATAAAGATTAAAACTAAGGGTCAGAAGATTTTTTAGCAGCATCAGGCTGAGGAGACGAAGGCCGAGTCTGAAGAGGAATGGCATCTACAGTACCGTCATCCCGGTTCAAGATCTGGCAGTCAGGGTCGGAAGCGGGTGGACCAACCTCGGCAGGGACAGCAGAAGGCGACACCTTGGTAGAGGCTACAGGAGGAGGATCAACATCATCCTCATCCTCGTCATCAGGGACAACCTTGCCATCCCTGACAATGTTCTCCAAGCTAAAGAGGGTCAGGTCGGCCTCGGGAGCAATAACCCGAACTTGTTCCCTCAGGTTCTCATAGGCAGCAGTTACACTGCCAATAAGATGACTTTGGAGTTCGGAATAATCAGCCCGGGCATTCTCTAACTCTTCTCTCAGACGCAACACCTCCCGGTAAGACGTCAAATAACTGTCCTTATGCCGCATAGCCGTGTCCTCCACCAGTTTCAGAGAGCCAGCCAAGGAAGTAGAAATAGCCTTTTCATTTTCCAAATCTTTCTCCAACTTGACCACCCTTACTTCAAGCTCCCCCTTTAAATCCTTCATCCGATCAAACTCCTGTTTGGCCTCCTCCATAAAAGCTTTAGTAGCATGGAGAGGAAGACTTTGAGCAGTCCGATATAGGGCCGCCCCCATGTGTGCCAACTTGATACCACTCCGGGTGATATAATCAAAATGATGAAGAATCGACACGTCATCCATAGGAAGAATACCATAAGGGCCGATTTGTTGATCTACAAACTCAACTGCATCAAAGTCAGAAGTATCAAGTTTGAAAGGTTCAGTTGTTCTTTGCTTCTTACTAGGAGGGGGACCGGAAGCAGCAACGGAAGATTGTGGAGGATCGACCTGATGGACCCGAGGAGTAGGAATTGCTCTCCTCGGCCCGGGAGAACTCGGTATAGGAGGTTTAACCAGAGGTTGAGAAGACCCCTCTCCGACCGCTTTGGCCGAGAGGTTTAGTGCTGCGGTCGCCTTCTTCGCCTTCTTATAGGCTCTCATGGAATCATTATTCTTCGACATCTCTGAAAAACACAAAAAACAAAGAACAAGTTACAACACAAGAAAAACAAAGCCCGAGAGCAAGTATAAAAGCAAATCAAGCAGTACCCAAAGCAGCCCGAACCAAAGATGGATCACTCAAAAATCTCTTCGTGTCCAGGTGGGGTGGCTTCCCCCACAAATCTTCAAGAACGACCACAAAGGCCCGCTCAACTTCACTAAGCATTTCCCACGTGTAACGTGGCACTCTTACATTCTTTTGCCACTCCAGAGGAAAAGCAGGTTCATCATTTTCATCAAGAAAAAAGGGGCGAACCCCCTCAATAGCACGGACTCGGAAGAAATAGTTCTTAAAATCTTTAAACGACTTATCATACATGGCAAAAACTTTATGTTCCTGGGCCGACCTGAAAGAAACCTAGGAAGCTTTCTTTTTGGAGGAACCCTCAGGTTTGGCCGAGACAAAAAGATAAAGGAAAAGAGTTTCAGAAGGTGTTATATCCAACTCCTGACAAAGAAGTTGAAATATCTTGATAAAACCCCAGGAGTTTGGATGTAGCTGGGATGGGGCAATGTTGCAGGACCACAATAAATCAGTTTCAAAGGCAGTAAAAGGGAAAGTAAAGTTCAATTGACTAAAAAAGTATTCATAAGCATAGAAAGAGGGACGCTCCCCCTCGACAGAAGTCGGAAAATAAACTCTCTCATCAGAGTCAGGAGCAACAAGCTCATAATCACCCTCGCAGGAACTGTTAGCACAAATCCTATGGCGCTTCCTCAGCTCTGTGCAAAATTCAGCATCCACAATAGAAACACACAACAAAATAAGGGAGTCCAGCCAATCAGACATCCCCTCGGGAACTCTGGAAGACATCTCTACAATGTTATTGCGAGAAGACATGAGGCCAACTAAATCCTACAAGTAAGAAAAGAAGAGGGGATTACTAAAAACATCTCGGACAAGGGAGAAAACAACTCAATACGATGCAGGAGATCACACAGAAAAGGAAAACCCCAAGACTCAAACCAAAATCTTGGGGCATCCTTTGGAGGCAATAATCAGGCAAAGTTTTTAGGAAAAATCTACAGCTCGCACCCCAGCGTCTCTTAGAAAGAAAACAAAAGAAAGCGAAAAATGCAAAAAAGATCACCCTCATACAGTTTATCAGAAGAAAGCACTATTTCTACAGTATAGTAAAAGTGGGCAAACGGAAAGACGCAAACTTTTTTCGAAATCAAGCAAAAAGCAAGCACCAACACCGAGCGTACCAAACAAGAAAACATCAAAGACACCAGCTCTTTTTCAGAATCAAACGCATTATCATCAAAAGCACAAACGAGAAATAACATGCAGAAGCCCTAAGCACATTAAAGCAATAGGAAAGGCGAAAAAGATTCGGAGCACGCATTACGACTGTAACCAGGCACAGTAGAAACAGAAAGATCCAAACTTCCCTCAAAGCAAAATCGCAACTTAATCACAAAAAGCCAAAAGCAGCGAAAGAGAAAAGAAAATGCGAATGGGACTCAACTGGAGAAGAGAAAGCTTCAAAGGAAAAAAGGAGATGTAAGTTGTCCCGAGAATCGCCAAGCGACGCCGCCACGAAGGAAAAGAAGGAACAAGAGCAAAAAACAGAGAGCGAGAGAACAAAGGAAGAAAATGTGAAGAAGTTACAGAGGAGAAGAGAAACCGTTTCTGGGTTTTCGAAAATCAAAAGCTTCAAAGGAAAAACGGGGCAATTAATGCTAATTAATGAAAGTATTAAACCCTCACACATTTCCAAAGCACTGATGTGAAAGCACGCGCTATTAGAGAAAAACGTTCTACATTCAAAAGATTCTACAAAAAGGGAGAAATCGACGAAATGCTTGAGTTCGGCTCCAAGGACCGAAGTCAAGGACTCGACCTTAAAAAAGAAGACCGAGCTCAAGCAGGGGCACTGTTCATACCCGGGGTCGAGCTGTCCGAACCGGGATGTTCAGTAGCGAAGCGACCGACCTGTTCAGGTCAAGCAGACAGCAAAGCCCAATAAAAGGGCCCAAATAGAGGAACACAACCCAGAATCCAAAGGCAATCCCAGCCTATAGTGATAAAGGCAGTTCCCTTGAAGATAAGCTGACTTCACTCAAGATAAGATAAGATAAGATAACTAACTTATCTTACCAGAAAGGTCAGCCCACGCTACTATAAATACACTGGAGCACCCAGGTATAACTCATACTCTGATTCTACATAAAAACCTGCTTAATACCCGTGCTAACTTAAGCATCGGAGTCTCTTGCAGGTACCCCCCTCCCTCCGGTGGCCAAGGATCAGCAGTGCAGCAAGTCCAACAAGTCGGACCCAACAGCTCCGGCCGTCATCAGCCAGCCGGACACGTCATCTCTGACCAGTA
This sequence comes from Arachis ipaensis, assembly GCF_000816755.2. Classification (NCBI taxonomy): domain Eukaryota; kingdom Viridiplantae; phylum Streptophyta; class Magnoliopsida; order Fabales; family Fabaceae; genus Arachis; species Arachis ipaensis. The sequence goes on from NC_029794.2 coordinate 50,960,860, forward strand.
CAGAAGATCTCATCCGAGATCGACCTCCAGTTTCAGGTAATCCTCAGAACACTAGTAATGTGGTTTATAGAACAAGAGGGGATTAAAAGCTCAAGGGGGCTAACAAGGGTGATGTAAAAGGTAGGCTAATTTGGGATAAGTGAGGAAAAATTCAAATGATGGCCTCAATCATCTATTAGTATGTATCTATATTCTATAATTGGACATATAGATTAAAATAAAGTAAAGAACATCAGAATGAAAAAAAAAAGAGTAAAACACACAGGAATGAAATTTATGGTTTGAATGTAACCATACAATTAAGCTCAAAACTCATAGGCTGTGTGTTCTCCAGCTCAACAATCATATATCAGTTATATATGTCATGCAAGTAAAAATTAAGAGTTCCCATTATTCTCAATGTAAATCATAGGGTGGCCCTTAAAATCTTAGTGTTGTTCCTTGATGAAATGTTGTTAACTAACTAACATGTAATGCTACATATACAAGGTGTGTGGATTGTTTTAATTTACTAAAGTCTCTAGTTTTACTTCCTTTTTATTTTCAATTTAAACCAAACTATTATATGCTAAAAGGGTAAACAATACTAATTAATCCACATATTCTATAATTAATAAGTTTAGAATTGCAAACTAAACTAAATGGCTAAGATATGAACTAAAGTGCAAGATGCGGAAATAAAATAAAAATATAGCAAAAGAACAATGTATAAGTACTAAAAAATAAAAATAAAAATAAAGATAAATATACAGAAAAATAAACAAAATAAGATAAAAAGAGTCTGTAGTGGTTCACCAAAAAGATATACCAGAGATGGCGACCTCCCCACACTTAAAATAAAGCATCGTCCTCGATGCTCACTCAAGCTGGGTGTGAAGGAGTGTCATCTCCGGAAGGATGGGCTGCTGGAGTCTCTGAGGTGGCCTGAGGATCTGCAGACTGGATGAGTGTAGGAGGATCTGTCTGCTGCAGTGGAGGCTCTGACTGTATAGGAATCTCAGGAACTGCAGCCTGTATCTGGTGTGGCTCCCCTTGCTATGGCGCAGCCTGCTCTGGTCCTGCCTGGGCAGCCTGGGTAGGTGTCTCTTCCTCGTGATTGTCCTCCTCCATCTCAGATGTATCAAAAAGGGTGTCAGGCTTGGAGGGGATGTCGCCGCCGGATCGGATCATCAACTTGAGGTGCTCATAGCGTCGCTTTTTGTGATGCTCCATACGGTCCAAGCGGGCAAAGAGTCGATGCACCAAGTGATAAATGGGCTCGGGGTAGGTGGAGGTGCAGTGGGTGGGGCTGGTGCAGCAGTGGATGAAGAAGGGGCAGCCGAAGATGTGGCTGCCTCACCAGAAGCGGTAAGGAATGGAGGTCTGTGGCCTAAAGCCAGAAACTTCCGGCTGTGAGGAATGATCTTCTTGCAGTCTGCAGCAGGTGGCTTCTCATCAGCAAGCTCCCAAGGCATGTCAGCTCGACGGCCTAGCTGGGATTTCACGTATAACTACCGGCAAGTATACCGGGTCGTATCAAGTAGTAAAACTCATTTAGAGTGAGGTCGATCCCACGAGGATTAATGGATTAAGTAAGCAATAGTTGATTAATTATTCTAGTTAGACGATTCAAGTTTGAGTGATAAGCAACAAGAAATGTAAATGACTTAAAATTAAATAAAAGCAATAAAGTGCAAGGAAAGTAAATGACAAGAAATTAAAGTGCTGAAAATTAAAGTGCAAAAATGTAAATTCCAAGGAATGGAAAGTACAAGAAAATAAAGTACAAGAAAGTAAAGTGCAAGAAAGTAAATGACTAGAAAGTAAAACCAAGTGAAGTATTTCTACAAACACTTGGAATGCATAAATGTGCAAAAGTAAATAAAGCCATAAAAGTGCATGAGTAAATGACAAGAATTTAAAGAGAACAATTAAATGACAAGAATTAAAGACAAGAAGTAAAGAACAAGAATTAAGAATGAAATTAACTTTGGGATCAAGAGATATTGCATTCTCAAGATCAACAATTCTCATCTCCACTTCAATCATGTAATCATTGATCTCTTGGCAAATCTTAAGTAATCAAACCCCAATCTCTTGGTGATTTGATTTCTCTTAACTTGATCAATTGCCAATCTCATGATCTAATTGCTCATGAGAAGAGATGAAGAATGGTCTCTAATTTAGAGCCACACAACCCTCAAGATTTCAATTCAAAGTGATTACATCTCACATATCAAGCTAAGAATTATCAATCAAGAGAGTTGTGAGAGAAGAGCCTCAAACTAAATTCTATGACTCCTTTCTCAAGTTCATCATAAAATTCAAATAGATCTAATCCCTCTCTCGATAGTAATTAGATCTTTGAAGCACAAAGACTCTCTCTAAAGAAGCAATGAAAGAAGAATTGAAGATGAAGAATGAAAATAAATCAACCCATTAAATTGCAATAAAGCTCTCTTTCCCAAATGTTAGAAATTAGAAACTCATAGCAAAATATTTACAAAAGTGTGTATGAAAGAAAATGGAAGAAGAGAAGAGAATGAGAATGAAAGGGGAGTGGAGTCACCTCCACCCCTCCATGGCGTGTGTCAAATGATGAAGCTAAGGTCCTATTTATAAGTTCTCTAAATTACAAATTCAAATGAAATTAAAATCAAATGCAAATTTCCTAATTACTTCTAGATGATTCTTGTGGCCTTGATTGATTGTTAATTGTGGCTTGACTTGGTCTTTTGAACTTTTAATTCTCTTCATAGAAGCTTAAAATATTGAAGAATAAATGAAGGAATTGGAGTATTTGGAAGTGGACCAATGTGGAGTGTCATTGAAGTGGCATTTTGGACTTGTGAAGGTTTGGGAAACCTTGCTCGCTGAATAATTGGTCTGTTTGGATCCGCAAAATGAATGCCAACTATTAATTATTATATATCATTGGAAAGCCCTGGATCTCAGCTTTCTAACACCGCTGGAATCATGTCATTTGGACTTCTCTAGCCCAAGTTATGCTCTTTTGAAGGTGAAGAGGTCAGTCTGGCGAAATGCAGGGACTTGTTTTACGCTGAAATTGTGAAGCTAGATGAATAGCAATTTATCCCCTCAAATCAGTGTCCACTATAGAGTATTATATATGGTTAGAAAGCTCTGGAAGTCTACTTTCCAATGGCACTGAGATCACCTCATTTGGAGCTTTGTAACTCGAGTTATTCTTGTTAGAGTGTGAAGAGGTCAGGATTGCAAATCCTCTTTACTTCTCTTTGAGTTTGTTTCCAACTCTTTTGCCACCTTGGGAGTGTGCTTCCTTTATTAGTGCTTTTATTGCTTCTTTTTCTATCATTTTCTACAAAATTCATTAACTCAATCAATCAAATCAATATTCAATTTAATCACCAAAACACTCCCATAATTAAGCATTATGAATTGATTTTTATATGAAAAAGTATAGAAAAATATAACATGATGCACACTCATCACAACACCAAACTTAAACTTTGCTTGTCCTCAAGCAAACAAAGAACCATGCAATAAAGTTTGACAAACCAAGGTAAGAAGATTAGCAATTTTTATGTTCATGGTTGGCTAGTTTACTATGTATGCAACAATCACAAAAGAAATTCAAATGATTGATGTTTCTATCTAGCTCACTTTATGAAATCTTTTCCTTATATTCCTTCTTTGAACAAGCTTTTCATCTTTTTCTTAGCTTAGCTTCTTGGGTGCTTTGCACCATTAGTTAAAAGCTTCGACTCTAAATGCTTTGTTTTCAAGTATTACCTCTTGATACATAAGCACCACAAGCATTTAATTAGAGGACTCTTTAAGCTCATTTATTTCTTTTCTATACTTTCCTTCTAATCATTGGTGCTTAGAGCCTTGAGCTTTGAGGGAGTGCTTGCACTTGAGCCTAGTCTTGACTCTAAGTATTTTGTTTTCAAGATTTTTGCTTATATTCCTTCTTTGAACAAGCTTTTCATCTTTTTCTTAGCTTAGCTTCTTGGGTGCTTTGCACCATTAGTTAAAAGCTTCGACTCTAAATGCTTTGTTTTCAAGTATTACCTCTTGATACATAAGCACCACAAGCATTTAATTAGAGGACTCTTTAAGCTCATTTATTTCTTTTCTATACTTTTCTTCTAATCATTGGTGCTTAGAGCCTTGAGCTTTGAGGGAGTGCTTTGCACTTGAGCCTAGTCTTGACTCTAAGTGTTTTGTTTTCAAGCTTTTTGCTTGATACATAAGCACCACAAGTACTTGACTAATGAATTGTCATTGGTACTCAGAGCCTTCAACTTTCTCATTTTCCCCTTTTTCTTTCTTAATCATTTAATTGATTTGCTTGTTCAAGGTTTTCAATATTTCAAACATTTCATAAAATGTCCTAGATGAAAACTTCAATTAAACAAATTCAAATGCAATTGAGCAACAATAGTTATGCTAGCCTTCCAATACTTATATGCTCATGCTAGATTCTTCTATAATTACCTTGTTTGTTTATGATCATGATACTTAATTACTTTGATTCACAAAATTCAAGATGGTAGTTATAATGTCATAGCAACATGTTACAATTCAAATATCAAGCTATGCTTTTTCAAAAAGAAGAACACACATGCATATAAAAGAAATGAAAGACAATCATGCAATTGAAAGTATAGAAGATAAATAAAAGGAAAAGGAACTTAACCACCTTGTAGATCTTCATGTTTATTGTTGTCATTTTTCTCTTACTCCTTTCTTTTCCAACACCAAACTTAGAATAATTGCTTATCTTCAAGCAACAAATAAAATAGTGGTGATGGAATTTATGATTAATCATGAATGTCTTCAAGAAGAGATGTAAGTAATGCATGTATTTAAGCAAGCAAAAATTAAAGATGACAATCAAGGCACAAAGATAAGAGACAATATGATTGCATTAATAAGTGAGTTGTGCATGGTACCATGCATGAAAGGTAAGTGGCAACACCAAACTTAGTGTGACACTTTCATTTTAGAATGATGCAAGTACCCACTAAAGATTGAAGATCAAATTGTTGCATGCAACACCAAACTTAGAATGCAATCATATGCCAAATTATTGAAAGTAAACTAAGCAAGAAAGAAAATGTTACCAACGGTTGGGTTGCCTCCCAACAAGCGCTCTTTTAATTTCATTAGCTTGACATGTTGGTTCTTGAATTTTCTTCCTCTTCTTCCAATTGGTTAAGAGAAAGGACTTCAAGGGAGAAGAAGAGAAAATTGATGCCCCTTGATTTGATTGCCTCCTAACAAGCCTTCTTTTGTTGTTATTAGCTTGATTCCTCTTGCTTGTTGGGGTGGGGGTTGGATTGCTTTTTGTTGACCTTCTCTTTTTCATGAATGTTGTCTTTTGTTTCTTGGTCACAACCCTTCTTTGAGTGTTTTTATTAATTGCCTTCACTTCCTTGATTTCAAGACTTAGGTGTTGTGTGATGGTTGGAGTGTCCTCTTCATCAAGAACCTCTTGGATTGATGGTTCAATTAAATCATCCTCCATGCAATTCTCCACTTCCTTAGAGTGTGGACTCCCTTGATTGTTTTCCTCCCTTACAATCTCCTTCTTCATTGGGATTTCACTTGGCATAAGGGCCTCTTTTTCTTGCTCTTCCAATTCCTCCTTTACAAATTGGTTTTCATCCTCAATGCTTGGCAATCCTAAGTGTTTCCTTATTTGCTCTAAGTGCCTATCCATCTTCTTGAAGAGGATTTCTTGTTCTTTCCAAGATTGTTCTTGTCTTTCCAAGAGTTGTCTATTTCTCTCTTGAGTTTCTAATGTACTTTGAAGGCATTGTTCTATTTGTAGCAAGAGAGGAGAAGGTTGGGGTGAATTTTGTGGACTTGTGAATGTTGTGGTGAAGTGTTGTTGAGGGATATAGAAGGAGTTTTGTTAGTTGTAAAATGAATTTTGTGGTTGGTGAAATGAGTTGTATGGATTTTGGAAAAAACTTTGTGTAGAGGCATACTCAAGTGATGAAGAGTTTTGACATGAAAAATCATGAAGTGAGGTTGTGCAATCTTGCATGAGTGTATATGAGGGACAATCAAGTGATGATGGTTCTTGATGGATGGGATAGGAAACATTGAATTCTCTTTGGTTTTGTCTTTTCCAACCACAATTTGGATAGTTGTTCCATTCATAGGAGTATGAATCATTTTGAGACCTTGGCAAGTATCCCATTTGGTTTGATTGCTCAAACTCCATCATTCCTTGTTCTTGATCTCCCCAACCACAATTAGTATGGTAACTTGAATCATTTTGTGGTGGTGGAAAATACCCCATGTAACTTGCTTGATCATTGTGTGACCTTGGGGCATGTCCCATTTGGGTTGATTGCTCATTATCCATCATTTCATGTTGATATTCCCATCCACCATGAGGATAATAACATGAATCATTTTGTGGTGGTGGGCAATATCCCATGTAATATGATTGATCAACATGTGAGGTAAACTCCATTTTAATTGAAAAATATTGTATCAAACACAACTACCAAGAGAAATTGAAATTCCTTGTGTCACAACTAAAGAATTCTTAGTGAGGCAATAACACAAACACCTTACTAGTAATAACAAAAGAGAAATAAAAAAAAAGGCAAAGTAAATGACAAAAAAAAAACGAAAGAATAAAAAAAATGCCTAATCTAGATAATCAATCAACCAGTAGTTTGTTAATCACAATTAATCCCCGGCAACGGCGCCAAAAACTTGATACGGAAAAATTAGAATTTCACGTATAACTACCGGCAAGTATACCGGGTCGTATCAAGTAGTAAAACTCACTTAGAGTGAGGTTGATCCCACGAGGATTAATGGATTAAGCAAGCAATAGTTGATTAATTATTCTAGTTAGACTATTCAAGTTTGAGTGATAAGCAACAAGAAATGTAAATGACTTGAAATTAAATAAAAGCAATAAAGTGTAAGGAAAGTAAATGACAAGAAATTAAAGTGCTAAAAATTAAAGTGCAAAAATGTAAATTGCAAAGAATGGAAAGTACAAGAAAATAAAGTGCAAGAAAGTAAAGTGCAAGAAAGTAAATGACTAGAAAGTAAAACCAAGTGAAGTATTTCTACAAACACTTGGAATGCATAAATGTGCAAAAGTAAATAAAGCCATAAAAGTGCATGAGTAAATGACAAGAATTTAAAGAGAACAATTAAATGACAAGAATTAAAGACAAGAAGTAAAGAACAAGAATTAAGAATGAAATTAACTTTGGGATAAAGAGATATTTCATTCTCAAGATCAACAATTCTCATCTCCACTTCAATCATGTAATCATTGATCTCTTGGCAAATCTTAAGTAATCAAACCCCAATCTATTGGTGATTTGATTTCTCTTAACTTGATCAATTGCCAATCTCTTGATCTAATTGCTCATGAGAAGAGATAAAGAATGGTCTCTAATTTAGAGCCACACAACCCTCAAGATTTCAATTCAAAGTGATTACATCTCACATATCAAGCTAAGAATTATCAATCAAGAGAGTTGTGAGAGAAGAGCCTCAAACTAAATTCTATGACTCCTTTCTCAAGTTCATCATAGAATTCAAATAGATCTAATCCCTCTCTCGATAGTAATTAGATCTTTGAAGCACAAAGACTCTCTCTAAAGAAGCAATGAAAGAAGAATTGAAGATGAAGAATGAAAATAAATCAACCCATTAAATTGCAATAGAGCTCTCTTTCCCAAATGTTAGAAATTAGAAACTCATAGCAAAATATTTACAAAAGTGTGTATGAAAGAAAATTGAAGAAGAGAAGAGAATGAGAATGAAAGGGGAGTGGAGTCACCTCCACCCCTCCATGGCTTGTGTCAAATGATGAAGCTAAGGTCCTATTTATAAGTTCTCTAAATTACAAATTCAAATAAAATTAAAATAAAATGCAAATTTCCTAATTACTTCTAGATGATTCTTGTGGCCTTGATTGATTGTTAATTGTGGCTTGACTTGGGCTTGTGAACTTTTAATTCCCTTCATAGAAGCTTGAAATATTGAAGAATAAATGAAGGGATTGGAGTATTTGGAAGTGGCCCAATGTAGAGTGTCATTGAAGTGGCATTTTGGGCTTGTGAAGGTTTGGGAAACCTTGCTCGCTGAATGATTGGTCTATTTGGGTCCCCAAAATGAATGCCAACTATAGATTATTATATATCATTGAAAATCCTTGGATCTCAGCTCTCTAACGCCGCTGGAATCATGTCATTTGGACTTCTCTAGCCCAAGTTATGCTCTTTTGAAGGTGAAGAGGTCAGTCTGGCGAAATGCAGGGACTTGTTTTATGCTGAAATTGTGAAGCTAGATGAATAGCAATTTGTCCCCTCAAATCAGTGTCCACTATAGAGTATTATATATGGTTAGAAATTTCTGGAAGTCTACTTTCCAATGGCACTGAGATCACCTCATTTGGAGCTTTGTAACTCGAGTTATTCTTGTTAGAGTGTGAAGAGGTCAGGATTGCAAATCCTCTTTACTTCTCTTTGAGTTTGTTTCCAACTCTTTTGCCACCTTGGGAGTGTGCTTCCTTTATTAGTGCTTTTATTGCTTCTTTTTCTATCATTTTCTATAAAATTCATTAACTCAAGCAATCAAAGCAATATTCAATTTAATCACCAAAACACTCCCATAATTAAGCATTATGAAATGATTTTTATATGAAAAAGTATAGAAAAACATAACATGATGCACAGTCATCACAATGGCTGAAAAACTCACAAAATTGCTCCTTTATTTCAAAGAAAGTGAATGAAATTAAGCTAAAACTAACTAAACTAACTAGTTAAAATGGTAAATATGCGAATGCACCACAACACCAAACTTAAAATATTGCTTGTCCTCAAGCAAGAGAGAAAAAGATTTGATAACAGACTTTAAGATGCAAAAATATCTTAACAGAAAGGAACTTCTTCTAAGAACTCTATCATCCTTAATTGTGTAGTCATTTGTTCAATGCAAATGATCAAAGCTAATTCACTTCTTTATCAAAATGCTTGCTTTAGTATTAGACTAGCTAGCTTTATTAGACTCCTTTTTTCACACCTTTTTACATTCTCCATCCTTTTTTCAGTTTTCTTTGCTTCAATTGAGATAAAAATCTTGTCTTAAGGCGGCTCTTTAACATAAGCTTTCAATCAACAATCCCAAACCAGTTGGTTTAAGTTGTTAAGTGTTGAAACACTCTTAAAGATTTACTAGCTCAAGCCTCTCTCCTTAACACATTCAATCACAGGCATATAACTTTGAGATTTTATTTGGATAGTGGTGTCCTGCACCTCTTTGGGTTGCTAAATGTTCTGTTATGGAGCTACTCTTGAACGGGGGATTTCAATCGATAATCCCGAGTTAGTTAACTCAAGTTATCGGGTGATGAAGCACCCCTCGGATTTACTAGCCCAAGTATATCCCCTAACATCAATCACCACAGACACATATCCAAATTTGGTCATTGATGCCTAGCTTTTCATTTTCTCTTTTTTTTTTTTATTTGGAGTCTTGTAACCCTCGACCAACTAGTCTTGTATAAGCAAGAATTTCCTGATTTCTTGAGCCTTGATTTATTTACAAAGAAGGCATGTATACTAGCACTTTTTATAGGATAACTTTATTCTTTCTAGGCTAGATTTCTCTCTGTTCTTGTTCAAATCTCATCTTTTATTCAATTATCAAACAAAAGGACTTAGGACAAACATACATTTCAAACATGATGTACGTATGAAAATGCATAACATAAACATGAAAATGCATAAAAGAGAAATTTTAGAAGGTATGTCATGTTTCAGACATACATCTTCTTTATTTATTGAAATACTGAAAGAAACTTCACCACCTTTAAGCTTTGGGTTCCTTTCCTTTGCTTGATTCTCCTTGCTTTCCTTTGCCTTTTGGATCTTGCCTTTTCTTGCTTCTTATTTCTCCTTGTTGTTTTGTTGTTGATTACTCCTCTATTTTCTTCCATATCCCTGAACTTACCATCCTCTCCTTTAGCCTTTGAACATTAAATTTCACCCTTGCAATTTCCTGCTCTTCTAATACCTTTTGTGCTTCATTGAATGTTTGGAGTTTTGGGTTGAGCACTGGGAGTGTTCCACAAAGGTAGCTGACTTTTTCTTGGGTGCACATATCATAATCAATTCTGTCTCTGTGTCTAGCCTCTTTAAACATTCTATTTTCATTGAATTCTCTGTAAAGCTTGTCTGTTCTGTCATCTATTCTTTGAAGAAGTTCCCTTTGTTGAGCTTGCTCTTTCCTCAACTGAAACTGTTCTTGTATTACTTTATTCATGGATCTTTCATATTCAGCAGTTGAGTTGTTGATGGCTTCATACATTTTAGTATATTGCTTTTGTTGTAGTTCCATCATGTGCGTTTGATATTCCCTCTGCTGATCCATCCATTGAGCTTGTGTTCCTCTTTGTTGATTCATCAATTGCTAGAGCTCCCTTTGTTGTTGAGCTTGTTCATCTTGGCTTCTTTGAATTTGTGAGTATTGCCCAGAGATTCCTTCTAATGCGGCTTGGAGTTGGTTCATGCTCAATGCACTTGGCTCTTCTCTATCTTCTTGTTGTTCCCTTTCTTCTTGCTCCTCCCCTTGTCTTGCTTCTTTCCTCCTCTTTCTTCTTGCTAAAGGCTGCCTCTCTAATTGGACCATGGTGACATGCTCCATCAATCTTTTGGTGATAGGCTTCCCAGGGGAGATTATTTCTGTGTCATCAAATTCTTTAAGTGGTACTCCAGCCTCCTCACACAAACGCAAGATAGATGTGGGAGAAACCATAGCCAAGAACATTTTGAACATAGCTGAAGGTGTTCAAAAAGACTTGATACGTGAAAATTTAAATATTAACGCGCAACCAGCAAGTATATCGGGTCGTATCAAGTAATAAAACTCACTAAGAGTGAGGTCAATCCTCGGAGATTGGTGGATTAAGAAACTTTAGTTAAGTGGTATATTTAGTCAAGCAAACATGGTTTTGATTTCATGAGATTTGTGATTTTTGAACATAATTGCAAAAATTTAAATGGCAAGGAATTTAAAGAACTAAAGTAATGGAAGCAAATTAAATGACTAAAAGTAAATGACGGAAACTTAAATTTCAAGAAACTTAAATGACATTAAAGATAAATCGCAAGAAAGTAAAGATTGCAGAATTTTAAAGAGCAGAAGAGTAAATTGCAAGAAATAGAGAAACAGGATGTAAATGGCAAGAATGATAAATTGCAAGAATGTAGAAGGGAATTGGGTAGTGGGTATTGATGAGCGGATAATTTATACGCTTTTTGGCATTGTTTTTAGTATGTTTTTAGTATATTTTAATTAGTTTTTATTATATTTTTATTAGTTTTTAAATAAAAATCACTCTTCTGGACTTTACTATGAGTTTGTGTATTTTTCTGTAATTTCAGGTATTTTCTGGCTGAAATTGAGGGACCTGAGCAAAAATCTGATTCAGAGGCTGAAAAAGAACTACAGATGCTGTTGGATTCTGACCTCCCTGCACTTAAAGTGAATTTTCTGGAGCTACAGATGCCCAATTGGCGCGCTCTCAATTGCGTTGGAAAGTAGACATCCTGGGCTTTCCAGCAATATATAATAGTCTATACTTTGACTGAGATTTGATGGCCCAAACAGGCGTTCCAAGTCAGCTCAAGAATTCTGGCGTTTAACTCCAAAATTGGCACAAAAGCTGGAGTTAAACGCCCAAACTGGCACAAAAGCTGGCGTTTAACTCCAAGAAAAGTCTCTTCACATGAAAGCTTCAATGCTCAGCCCAAGCACACACCAAGTGGGCCCGGAAGAAGATTTATGCATTAATTACCTATTTCTGTAACCCTAGGCTACTAGTTTTCTATAAATAGGACCCTTTGCTATTGTTTTTCATCCTTTACTCATACTTTGATAGACCTTTTCACGTTTGGAGGCTGGCCTCACGGCCATGCCTAGACCTTGTTCTAGTGTATTTTCAACGGTGGAGTTTCTATACACCATAGATTAAGGTGTGGAGCTCTGCTGTTCTTCATGAATTAATACAAGTACTATTGTTTCTCTATTCAACTCAAGTCTATTTCTTCTCCAAGATATTCATTCGCACCCAAGAACATGACGGTGATGCCCAATATAAAGCTTGCCATGGAAAGGAGTATGAATGATTGGAAGAAGGCAACAGGAAAGCAGAGGTTCAAGGGGAACAAAGCATCTTCATACGCTTATCTGAAATCCACCAATGAATTACATAAGTATCTCTATCTTTATTTTATGTTTATTTTCATCACCTTAAACTCCATAACCATTTGAATCCGCCTGACTGAGATTTACAAGATGACCATAGCTTGCTTCAAGCCGACAATCTCCGTGGGATCGACCCTTACTCACGTAAGGTTTATTACTTGGACGACCCAGTGCACTTGCTGGTTAGTTATGCGGAATTGTGACAAAGTGTGATTCACGTTTGAGAGCTCCAAGTCTTTGGCGCCATTGTTGATGATCACAATTTCGTGCACCAGGTATTCAAAGAACTAAAGAACAAAAGAGATGAGAATTAATGATGGAGAGATCATTAGGGATTAGAGATGTAAATTGTCATGAATTGATGTTACTCAATTCCTTCTCAATCATGGGTATAGATCCATGGCGAATTGTGAATAATTGAATCCCAATCTCTTGGCAATTCAATTTCTCTTTAACATAATCAATTGCCACTCTCGTGATCTAATTGGTCATGAGAAGAGGTGAAGTTCAATTTCTAATCCAAGGCCACACAATTTCCAGGATCTCAACTAAGGGAGGTTACATCTCACATACCAACCCAAAGTGTATTGATCAAAGAAATCATGAAAGGATGAACTCTAAACTGAGTTACATGGCTCCTTTCTCAAGTTCACCATATAATTCATGTAGATTCAATCCTTCTCTCGAATGTAGTTGAATCTTTGAAGAACAAGAGTTTTTTCTTGGATGAACCACTTGAATTGAGAAGGAAAAGAAGAATTATCAACCCATTCAAATAAACAGAGCTCCTCCCCCTAATGAAGGTGGGGTTTAGTGAATCATAGCTCTAAATTCAACAATAAATGTAAAAGTTAAAAATTAAACTAAGTGTAGAGAAGAATCAAGAAGAAGAAGAAGAAGTATTCCTTTAAAACTGAAATTCAAAGTTGCAAGAAAAACAAAATAGAAGACGGGTGAGATGCAGTAAAAAAATAAAAATGCTAGTGTAATAGTAAAAGTGTCTAAAAAGTAAAAGTAAAAATAATCCTCCTAAAGTACAAACTCCTTCTCTATTTATACTAGTCCTAAGACTCATTTGGAGATCTTCAATTGGGTTAGCAATGTGGGCTTTATCCTTGTTGAATATTAGCTCAATGGAGGACGTGTTGCTAAACAGAGGAAACAGAGCTCATTCTTCTCGCTTCTCGCTTCTGGCCCAATGGTTTGGCGTTACTGGCAAACACGCCAGCTTTATGCACGTTGGCAACATGCCCAAGAATTTTCTGTGCTGGGAACTTGGTGCTTGGGCGTTGCCAGCCCAAGTTGTTGCCAAACACTTGGCCCTTTCTGCCTTTTTGAACTCAGTTTTGATGCCCAAAGTTGCCTCTGGTTTGAGCTTCAATTTCGTGCTCCACTATAGACTATGATATATGGTTGGAAAGCTCTTGATGTCTACTTTCCAACGCAACTGGAAGCATCTCAATTGAATTTCTGTAGCTCAAGTTATGTTCCATTGAAGAAGACATGGTCAGGCTGCCTGGCGTTGTTGCCCAAGTTGTTGGCAAAACACGCCAGCAACAACGCCCTTAGTCTCTGAGGCTCTAAATAAAGCAAGATTTTGAGTCTTCAAATGAACTCAAATCTTATACTCTGATATATGGTTGGAAAGCTCTTGATGTCTACTTTCCAATGCCACTGAAATCACCTCATTTGGAGTTTTCTAGCTCAAGATATGCTCCTTTGAAGAGAGCAAGGTCAGGCTGCCTGGCGTTGTTGCCCAAGTTGTTGGCAAAACATGCCAGCAACAACGCCCATCCTTCTTCTCTGGTAGCTTCCTGGCGTTGTTGCCCAAGTTGTTGGCAAAACACGCCAACAACAACGCGCATCCTTCCTGAACACACACTTGCACGTTGCCAACTTAGTTTCCAAGTTGCCAACTTGCTTGTTCTTCCTTGCTCCAGGCACACACATTGGCGTTGCCAACTTGGTTTCCAAGTTGCCAATTGCTTCATCACCTCAACTCCAAAATGTGCCCAAAATTCCTCTCTTCTTCTTTTTAGCTTATTTTGTGCTCTTTTGCTTCTTTTTCTTCTTATTTCCTACAAAATTTATAAAATTGAAAGATCAAGGAAATATACCATTTAAGCACAAAAGAATGCAATAATTAAGCACTAATTATAAATTTCTTGTATGAAAAAACATAGAAAAACATGACATGGTGACATGTCATCAGTGACCAGATAAGGGAAGGGGAGAGTACCTCTGACATGGACCCTGGCCATATAGTGCCGGATGAATCGTGGCAGATATAGGTCCTTACCCTCCAGTACACACCAGAAAAGGGTGATCATAGTAGCAGGCAGCTCTATCTCATGAGTTCTCAGCATAACGAAGTTGCTCAGGATCTGGTGCCAGAGCCGAGCCTCATCATTCAGATACATCAGCTTGATTCCCTTAGGCATTGTTATGTTCTTTCCCATGACCCATGTGACAGTAGGATCAAGGGCTATCTACTACTTGACAACATCCCAGTCAAAGCGTATAAACCTCATATCCTCTTCAGCCTTTTGGTAACCGTCAGGCTGATCTGACTTAGGCTGAAGGCGGAGGATGTCCTCAATAACTTCCTCAGTGACCAGTATTTGTTTCCCTCTGAGGTGCACTACATCCAGGGAAGTCTTGAAATAGTTGCAGTAAAACTCTCTAACCCAGGAAGCATTGACCACTATCAGGTTTCTCTCCAAAAAGAACCAGCCTCTCTGTTTTATCTGATCGGAGGTGTACTGCTGTAGTTCTTCTGGAATTTTTAGAGTTCTCTCCAGGTATAGGTTCTGGAGGTGGCAGACACTGGATACTTCAGCTCACAGTATCTGTTTGCAAATTTGACCGGATCATTGGCAGTGAGGAGCTGGTCAGCCTTCTCCTACGGGGTAAAGTGCTTTTCCCGCCAGGAGTCATCATGCATAATATCCAGGATAGACATAGATGATTCACCTCTTTTCCTTTTACCAGTGGTTGCCTTGCCTTTTCCTTTTCTTTGAGGGTCAGACATCCTGAAAAGCAGAAATTCCAGGATATAAATGAAGAACAGAGCAGGAAAATAAGTAGGCAAATAGAATAATGGCAATATAAGCACATAGTGGCAAAAGAGTAGTAGAATTATGAAATGAGTTAAGTAAATGTGTATTATGGATTGTATTTGAGTTAGAAATCTAAGAAGAAAAAATCATAATCCAAAATGTAATATAAGTAGAATTCATGTTAATTAGGAAAAACTATAATCATGCTTTGAGTTAGAAGGTTAAAGTAAATAGTTAAAAACCAAAAAGAGAAGTTTGAAATTTAGATCGGTTAGTATTGAGAAAGAGGTTAGAAAGTGCAAATCAGTGAGTGAGTAAAAAGAAAGTCAGAGTAAGTGGCATGATGATCGGTTTCTCAGTAACAAGAATTTCACAATTATAAGCAACAGTCAACTCATATTCAAGCAAGAAAATCAGGTTGATGATGATTCATATAGATATGGAAATAGCAAAAATTGAAATCGAATCATCAAAAGTGCAATTTATTAACCAGGAAATCGAAAAGAATAAGAATGCTGGCCCGGGCATTCAAGGATTGGTTTGGTAAAAGCTAAGTAATGGAAAATTCAAAGTTGCCAAAACCAATGCATGAATGAGAAGAAAACAATTTGCAGAAAATTGGGCAGCATTCCGGCTAAAATTGGATGTTCCCGGGTAATAAACAGCAAGCAGAATAGTTCATATAAGGTAAAATAAGGCTGCAAATACACATAAGTAATGTGAACATGGAAGAGCAATGGAACAGCAGCATGAAACAGTGAAGAACGTCATATGAACAGTATTAACATCACAGCAACATTAGAATTGTAAAAATTATAAAACAAGTAGCAAGAACAGCGCAATTAACAGGCCTAAATCCACTAACCACATCCTAGCTATCTAACCACCTAGAATCCACTACAAATGTGCATCTCTAACTAGCCTAATTTGAACATAATTAGAAAAAATATGCAACTAACTACGAATGAAAGAAAAAATGGCGTTCGGCGGAACCTGGTAGGCGTATGAACTAAGGTAGGGATCAGAGAGATGGCGGTGGCGGAGTGGTGGTGCGGGGAGAGGGCACGGCGGCACGGCGGTGGGACAGGGTGGTGCGGTAGTGGGCGGCTGTTCGCGGTGGCAGGGGGGTTTCGGGTAGGGTTAACGGTGGAGGGAGGTGGTTTAAGAAGAATGGGGGTAAGGGTGGTGGTGGTGGGAGGCGCGGCGGTGATGGCGCGGTGGTGGTGGCTTGGCCGCGGGGGGGCGCGATGGGGTAGGGTTTCGCGTGACTGGGGTTAGTCAATTCAAATCCACGCGAACACGTAGGGCACGCGATCGCGTGATTGGGGTGAAATGGGGTTGACGCGGTCGCGTGGTTGACGCGATCGCATGGGATGGGTAAAAGATGAATGATGCAGTCGCGTGCATCGCTGAAAATTGTGCTAAACGCACAATTCCAGCGTTATTTCAGCGCAACTCTCTGTCCCATTTAGGGGGCCTGATGAGCGGATAATTTATAAGCTTTTTGGCATTGTTTTTAGTATGTTTTTAGTAGGATCTAGTTACTTTTAGGGATGTTTTCATTAGTTTTTATGTTAAATTCACATTTCTGGACTTTACTATGAGTTTGGTGTTTTTCTGTGATTTCAGGTATTTTCTGGCTGAAATTGAGGGACTTGAGCAGAAATCAGATTCAGAGGTTGAAGAAGGACTGCTGATGTTGTTGGATTCTGACCTCCCTGCACTCAAAGTGAATTTTCTGGAGCTAAAGAACTCAAAATTGCGCGCTTCCAATTGCGTTGGAAAGTAGACATCCAGGGCTTTCCAGCAATATATAATAGTCCATACTTTGGCCAAGAATAGATGACGTAAAATGGCGTTCAACGCCAGCTCTCTGCCCAATTCTGGCGTCCAGCGCAAGAAAAGGATCCAAAACCAGAGTTGAACGCCCAAACTGGCACAAATACTGGCGTTCAACTCCACAAATGGCCTCTGCACGTGCAACACTCAGGCTCAGCCCAAACACACACCAAGTGGGTCCCGGAAGTGGATTTATGCATCAATTACTTACTCATGTAAACCCTAGTAGCTAGTTTATTATAAATAGGACCTTTTACCATTGTATTTGGCATCCTGGATTGTATTCTGATCCTGTGATCACGTTTTAGGGGGCTGGCCATCTCGGCCATGCCTGGACCTTCACTTATGTATTTTCAACGGTAGAGTTTCTACACTCCATAGATTAAGGTGTGGAGCTCTGCTAGTAAGACTGATTGGATAAAGATAGCAGGAAAGCAGAGGTTCAGAGGAGCGAAGGCATCTCCATTCGCTTATCTGAAATTCTCACCAACGAATTACATAAGTATTTCTATCCCTATTTTATTATATTAAATTCGAAAACACCATTATCAATTTATATCTGCCTAACTGAGATTTGCAAGGTGACCATAGCTTGCTTCATACCAACAATCTCCGTGGGATTCTGATGAGATATTTTGATGAGAAACGAATTTCTACCAAAACACCCAAAACTAACCGGCAAGTGTACCGGGTCGTATCAA
>NC_029794.2:50978736-50981431 GCF_000816755.2 Arachis ipaensis
AAAAAAATATCTTTCCCTTTTTCTTCTCATTAAATTCGAAAATTTGAATTTACTTTTTCAAAATTTTTAAAAATCTAGTTGTTTCTCATGAGTCAAATCAAATTTTCAATTTGAAAATCTTATCTTTTTCAAAAATCAAATCTTTTTCAAAATTCTTAGTTATTTTCGAAAATTCAAAAAATATTTTTCAAAAATCGTTTTCTTATTTTTATACCAAATTTTCGAAAATAACAATAACAATTAATGTTTTGATTCAAAAATTTCAAGTTTGTTACTTGCTTGTTAAGAAAGATTCAAACTTTAAGTTATAGAATCATATCTTGTGATTTCTTGTGAATCAAGTCATTAATTGTGATTTTAAAAATCAAATCTTTTTCAAAAACTGATTTCTATCATATCTTTTCAAAAATATCTTCTCATCTTATCTTTTTTAAAAATCTAATTTCAAAATATCTTTTCTAACCTCCTAACTTCTTATCTTTTCAAAATTTGTTTCTAACTAACTTTTTGTTTGTTTCTTAACTTTTTCAAAACTACCTAACTAACTCTCTCTCTCTAATTTTCGAAAATAGCTTCCCTCTTTTTCAAAAATTTCTTTTTAATTAACTAATTATTCTTATTTTTATTTTTGATTTTAAAAAAAAATATTTTCAAAAAAATTACTAACCTTTTTCAAAAACTATTTTCGAAAATCACTAACTCTTTTTCAAAAATTATTTTCGAAAAATCTCCCTCTCCCATCCTATTCTATTTATTTATTCATCTACTAACATCTCATCTCACATCTCTGCCATCCTCACAGTTGTGTTTCTTTCTTTACATCACACTCTTTGTCTCCCTCTTTTCTTCCACTCACAAAGGGATCCCTATACTGTGGTATAAAGGATCCATATTATTATTATTATTTTTTCTGTGCCCTCTTCTTTGTCATATGAGCAGGAGCAAGGACAAGAACATTCTTGTTGAAGCAGATCCAGAACCTGAAAGGACTCTGAAGAGAAAATTAAGATAAGCTAAAATACAACAATCCAGAGATAACCTTTCAGAAATTTTCGAAAAGGAAGAGGAGATGGCAGCCGAAAATAATAATAATGTAAGGAAGATGCTTGGTGACTTTACTGCACCTAATTCCAATTTACATGGAAGAAGCATCTCCATTCCTGCCATTGGAGCAAACAACTTTGAGCTGAAACCTCAACTAGTTTCTCTGATGCAGCAGAACTGCAAGTTTCATGGACTTCCATCTGAAGATCCCTTTCAGTTCTTAACAGAATTCTTGCAGATATGTGATACTGTTAAGACTAATGAAGTAGCTCCTGAAGTCTACAGGCTCATGCTTTTCCCCTTTGCTGTAAGAGACAGAGCTAGATTATGGTTGGATTCTCAACCCAAAGACAGCCTGAACTCTTGGGATAAGCTGGTCACGGCTTTCTTAGCCAAGTAATTTCCTCCTCAAAAGCTGAGCAAGCTTAGAGATGATGTTCAACATCTTCTGAAGAAGAAGCTTATGATCCAGAAAACCCTGCAATAGCAGAGGTAAATTATTTAGGTGAACCTTATGGAAACACCTATAACTCATCATGGAGAAATCATCCAAATTTCTCATGGAAGGATTAAAAGCCTCAACAATGCTTTAATAATGGTGGAAGAAACAGGTTTAACAATAGTAAACCTTTTCCATCATCCACTCAGCAGCAGACAGAGAACTCTGAACAAAATGCTTCTAATTTAGCAAATCTAGTCTCTGATCTATCTAAGGCCACTGTGAGTTTCATGAATGAAACAAGGTCTTCCATTAGAAATTTGGAAGCACAAGTGAGCCAGCTGAGTAAAAGGATCACTGAAATCCCTCCAAGTACTCTCCCAAGCAATACAGAAGAGAATCCAAAAGGAGAGTGCAAGGCCATTGACATAAGCACCTTGGCCGAACCCAAAGAGGGAGAGGAGGACGTGAATCCCAAGGAGGAAGACCTCCTGGGACGTCCAGTGATAAAAAAGGAGCTTCCCTCTGAGGAACCAAAGGACTCTGAGGCTCATCTAGAGACCACAGAGATTCCATTGAACCTCCTTATGCCCTTCATGAGCTCTGATGAGTATTCCTCTTCTGAAGAGAATGAGGATGTTACTGAAGAGTAAACTGCCAAGTTTCTTGGTGCAATCATGAAGCTGAATGCCAAATTATTTGGCATTGATACCTGGGAAGTTGAACCTCCCTTGTTCATCAATGAACTAAGTGATCTGGATCAACTGACATTGTCTCAGAAGAGACAGGATCCTGGAAAGTTCATAATACCTTGTACCATAGGCACCATGACCTTTAAGGCCCTGTGTGACCTTGGTTCAGGAATAAACCTCATGCCCCTCTCTGTAATAGAGAAACTGGGAATCTATGGGGTGCAAGCTGCTAAAATCTCATTAGAGATGGCAGACAATTCAAGAAAACAGGCATACGGACAAGTAGAGGACGTGTTAGTAAAGGTTGAAGGCCTTTACATCCCTGCTGATTTCATAGTCCTGGATACTGGAAAGGAAGAGGATGAGTCCATCATCCTAGGAAGACCTTTCCTGGCCACAGCAAGAGCTGTGATTGATGTTGACAGAGGTGAAATAGTCTTTCAATGGAATGAGGACTCCCTTGTGTTTAAAACTCAAGGATCTCCCTCTGCAACCATGGATAGGAAGCAGAAAAAGCTTC
>NC_029794.2:50981530-50982071 GCF_000816755.2 Arachis ipaensis
TGGGTGCAGGGATGTAAATCCTTGACACCTCAGGATCTGTGGACCCCACAGGATCATCTCAGAATCTGTGGACCCCACAGGATCTCCACCTACCTCATCATCTCTCTTTCCATTCATGATCATCCCTTCTATTTTCCATTTACCACTCACATCCATACACCCACTACCTTCAAAATTTAACATCTCTCTCCCACCCAATCCCACCCATATGGCCGAATACACACTCCCATCCATCTCCTCCATTTCTTCTTCTTCTTCATCTATTCTTTCTTCTTTTGCTCGAGGACGAGCAACATTCTAAGTTTGGTGTGGTAAAAGCATAGCTTTTTTGTTTTTTCCATAACCATTGATGGCACCTAAGGCCAGAGAAACCTCTAGAAAGAGGAAAGGGAAGACAAAAGCTTCCATCAAGGGTCTATAGCTCAGTGGTAGAACATTTGACTGCAAATCAAGAGATCCCTGAGATACCTCAGGGGATACATTTTCTTCCACACAATTATTGGAAGCAACTAAGGGTGGAACATCAAGAGCACTCCATCAT
>NC_029794.2:50982231-50990296 GCF_000816755.2 Arachis ipaensis
AAAAATGATTCTTGAAGCAAGAAAAAGCAGCAAAGAACAAGGCTTGCAGAAAAAATAAAAAAAAAAGGCAAAAAAAAATATAGAAAAAAAAAAGTAGAAAGAAAAAGAAAAAGCAAGCAGAAAAAGCCAATAACCCTTAAAACCAAAAGGCAAGGGTAAATAAAAAGGATCCCAAGGCTTTGAGCATCAGTGGATAGGAGGGCCTAAAAGAATAAAATCCTGGTCTAAGCGGCTAAACCAAGCTGTCCCTAACCATGTGCTTGTGGCGTGTAGGTGTCAAGTGAAAACTTGAGACTGAGCGGTTAAAGTCAAGGTCCAAAGCAAAAAAAGGAGTGTGCTTAAGAACCCTGGACACCTCTAATTGGGGACTTTAGCAAAGCTGAGTCACAATCTGAAAAGGTTCACCCAATTATGTGTCTGTGGCATTTATGTATCCGGTTGTAATACTGGAAAACAAAGTGCTTAGGGCCACGGCCAAGACTCATAAAGAAGCTGTGTTCAAGAATCATCATACTGAACTAGGA
The DNA here is from genome assembly GCF_000816755.2 of Arachis ipaensis. Classification (NCBI taxonomy): domain Eukaryota; kingdom Viridiplantae; phylum Streptophyta; class Magnoliopsida; order Fabales; family Fabaceae; genus Arachis; species Arachis ipaensis. The sequence continues at coordinate 50,982,756 of NC_029794.2, forward strand.
GAGTTAATAACACTATTCAAAATCTGAAGTTCCTATAGATGCCAATCATTCTGAACCCTAATGGATAAAGTGAGATGCCAAAACTATTCAAGAGGCAAAAAGCTCTAAGTCCCGCTCATATGATTGAAGCTCTGTTTCATTGATAGTTTGGAGTTTATAGTTTATTCTCTTCTTTTTATCTTATTTGATTTTCAGTTGCTTGGGGACAAGCAACAATTTAAGTTTGGTGTTGTGATGAGCGGATAATTTATAAGCTTTTTGGCATTGTTTTTAGTATGTTTTTAGTAGGATCTAGTTACTTTTAGGGATGTTTTCATTAGTTTTTATGTTAAATTCACATTTCTGGACTTTACTATGAGTTTGTGTGTTTTTCTGTGATTTCAGGTATTTTCTGGCTGAAATTGAGGGACTTGAGCAGAAATCAGATTCAGAGGTTGAAGAAGGACTGCTGATGCTGTTGGATTCTGACCTCCCTGCACTCAAAGTGGTGTTTCTGGAGCTACAGAACTCAAAATGGCACGCTTCCAATTGCGTTGGAAATTAGACATCCAGGGCTTTCCAGAAATATATAATAGTCCATACTTTGGCCAAGAATAGACGATGTAAACTGGCGTTCAACGCCAGCTCTCTGCCCAATTCTGGCGTCCAGCGCCAGAAAAGGATCCAAAACCAGAGTTGAACGCCCAAACTGGCACAAATACTGGCGTTCAACTCCACAAATGGCCTCTGCAGGTGCAACACTCAGGCTCAGCCCAAACACACACCAAGTGGGCCCCGAAAGTGGATTTATGCATCAATTACTTACTCATGTAAATCCTAGTAGCTAGTTTATTATAAATAGGACCTTTTACTATTGTATTTGGCATCCTGGATTGTATTCTGATCCTGTGATCACATTTTAGGGGGCTGGCCATCTCGGCCATGCCTGGACCTTCACTTATGTATTTTCAACGGTAGAGTTTCTACACTCCATAGATTAAGGTGTGGAGCTCTGCTGTTCCTCAAAGATTAATGCAAAGTACTACTGTTTTCTATTCAATTCATCTTATTTCGCTTCTAAGATATCCATTTGCACCCAAGAATGTGATGAAGGTGATGATTATGTGTGACGCTCATCACCATTCTCCTCTATGAACACGTGCCTGACAAACACTTCCGTTCAACATGAAATAAGCTAGAATGAATATCTCTTAGATCTCTTAATCGGAATCTTCGTGGCGTAAGCTAGAATGATGACGGCATTCAAGAGAATCCGGAAAGTCTAAACCTTGTCTGTGGTATTCCGTGGACGACCCAGTGCACTTGCTGGTTAGTTGTATCGAAGTTGTGAACCATGGTATTGGCACCATGTTCTTGGCGCCACTGCCAGGGAAAGAAAGAGCCATGAATTTTACATAATTAAAGTGTAATCACGATTACGCGTACCAAGTTGCTCACGTTTCCAGGGATTGTTTGAGCCTGGACATCACAATTTCATGCACCAGTGCCATGCTATCCACACGACGCGGACGCGTTGCTCACGCTTTCGCGTGGGATGAGTTTTTTTGCAAGTGACGCGTTCGCGTCAGGGATGCGAATGCATGGGCCGTTTGTGCTAAACGCACACCAGCCGCACGATTCTAGCCCAGATTTCTGGGCATTGGATTTTTACGCCGATTTCCAGATCACGCGTTCGCGTGATTGACGCGGACGCGTGGGGGTAGTTTTCGCAATTGATGCGAACGCGTGAGCAACGCGGTCACATCGCGCGCTTCTCTTTTTTTTATACAATTATGCAATTATGCAATTATGCAGTATGCAATGCTTATAATATTCAGGTTCAATGAAAAATAATATAATATAAAAACAAACAACACGAAATAAAACTAAAAAAGAAACGACCATACCATGGTGGGTTGTCTCCTACCTAGCACTTTTAGTTAAATTCCTTAAGTTGGACATTGGATGAGCTTCCTGTTATGGTGGCTTATGCTTAAATTCATCCAGAAATCTCCACCAATGTTTGGAATGCCAACAGCCTCCGGGGTCCCAAACTAGGCATGTAAAGCTTCTGAGCAGCTTCAAACAGATTCTCAGGCTCCCGGGGTGACGAATATCAGAATATTTTCCAGGATCCCAAACTTTGCTTTTAAATCCGCCTTTGTCTTGATATATATTTTTCCATCCGGGCGGTTTGAAAATTAGATTCTCACCAAGATGACCAAACGTTTTCCGAGACCCATTTGATTGAACATGATACCAATCTGTGCACTTTGAATTGAAGCGTGGAACCTTATTGAATCTTGCGCACCAGCTCTGAGTACGAGCCATTTCCCTCTTACTCTTAAAGCCGCAGAGAGCTCTAAGCTTGCCATCTGTTTCAAGCAAACCATATTCAAGTGGAAAAGTAAAGATAAAGGTTAAGGATTGTACCCACTTGAAGCTTGTATTAGGTGGTAATGGCCTTGGGATAGGTGTTTCCAGTGGTTCTGTAAGTTCTACTCCCTTGTAATCTTCTGTGAACTCCTCCACTTTGTTGCAAGAGTCTTCAACTGCAACTGCGTCCTGATCAAAGTCTTCTATGTCTTCCTCATCACTCAAGTCATAAGCTGGAGGTTGAAAGAAATCTACCTCGACATCATCTTCGTATTCACTTGGGGAAGATTCTTCAATCTCAGAGAATTCACTTGCGGATGCAAGCTCATTACTAGGAGAACTTGACTTGAGACTATCATCATCAAGGAAACTTGCGTCTTGGGTTATTCCGTCTAGTTCTTCATAAAATACCTACTTTGGGGGTTGTGCACTATCCTCCTTAGCATCAATAGTAACGTCCTTGACGGAATTTTTCACAATTCTGGATTCCTATGGAGGTTCAGCATCTCCTAAATCTTTAATCAGTACTTCTTCTTCTTGGATAATTTGAGCTTCCTCCAATTGTTCCAGTATAAAGTTATGCTCATTACGCCCACTGGGGTTTCTAGTGTCTCCTTCACGCTACGTTTGTCATTAGATTCTCCACATAAAGCTATTGGAGTTCCTTGAGTGTCTAAACGTCTGGAAGATAATTGATGTATTGCTTGCTCCAGCTAATGAAGGGTTGTATGAAATTGATCTAATGTTTCCTTGAGGCGACCCTGTGACTCTCGAGGTGATGGATATAGACATGGTACATAAGGAAGTGGTGGTGTTTAGGAGTAATTGGATTAGAATTGGGGTAAATAAGGATCATATAGTGGTGAATGGTGAAAAGGAGCTTGTGAGTGTGGTGGTTCGAAGTTATGCTGAGAGGATGGTCTACAAGCACAGGGTGGGGCTTGTTGGTAACTACCAGGAAGTCCACCATATCTATCAGCTTGGTATGCATTGTAGAATGGTCTTTGTCCATGATATCTTGGAAGGTGTTGTTGCCGAAAGGGTTGATCAGATCCTCTTGGCTCCATCCATCTTTGATTGCTTAGACCTTGATGCATATTCCTGTTATAGCTTCTATTCCTTTCAACAAATTCAGAACCAAACTCAAAGCGAGAGGGGTGAGAGTTCATAGTAGCTAAATAGAAATAAAAGAGAAGAACTAAAACAAATAAACAAGTAAAAGAAAAATATTTACAATAACCAATAATAAGGCACACGTTTGCAGTTCCCCGGCAACGGCACCATTTTGAAGAGAGAACTTTTGCATGGTCTAGAATTCAGAATAAATTTCCGTTGCAAGTATAGTTTCTAAACCAACAAAAGTCCTTTCTCACAAACGTTTTGGTTGTCACAAGTAACAAACCCCTTAATAAATTGATAACCGAAGTATTTAAACCTCGAGTCGTCTTCTCAAGGAACTGCAGGGAGGTATGTTCTTATTATTGGTTATGAGTTTTGTAAATTGGGGGTTTTGAGAGTAAGGAACGAGTAATTTAAATGACAAGTAAAATAAATAAATAACTATAAAATAAACTCTTGGCAAGGTGTGAAAATTCGGAAGTCCTATCCAAGTTATTCTTATGAGAATGAAGGTTAATCCCACTTAGTTAACCTTTACTAAAGCAAGGAAAGTCAAGTGAACTAATTTGTTAGATTCCCCAAGTCCTAGCCAACTCCTAAGGAAAGACTAGAGTTAGTGGAATTCAAGTCAATTAGCAACCATAACCATCAATCACGATAAGTTCAATAACTCAAGAGTTTCCAGTTAATCAATTAAAGCCAAGGATATGAAAAGCTAAATAAGAATTATAAATCTGAAATACCTCAATTGCATTAATAAGAGAAAATAAATCTAAACATAAAGAGTTCATAAGCCAATTTGGCAACATAAGTAATTAAAGGAAAGCTTTAAAATATCTGAAAGCAAAAGAGAAATATAAAGTAAAAGGAATGTTGAACCTGATAGAGAGTTGAAATCCTAAATTGAAATAATAAGAAATCCTAATCCTAAAACCTAAGAGAGAGGAGAGAACCTCTCCCTCTAAAAACTACATCTAAATCATGAAAAGTGAATAATTGCAGAGCTCCCCTCTGAATGGATGCATTGCCCCACTTTATAACCTCCAATCTGTGCTTTCTGGACTTGGATCTGGGCCAAAAAGGATTTCAGAAATTGCTGGGTGCGTTTTCTACAGTTTCTAGTGCGTGGCGTCTGTCACGCGTCCGCGTGGGTCACGCGGTCGCGTTATCTGGGAGTTTTCCTTGTCACGCGTTAGCTTCGGTCGCACGTACGCGTCATCCACGTTCTGCTCAAGGCGCGCGTCCGCGTCAGTCACGCGTTCGCGTCACTGCCTTTTTGCGCTGGGCATGCGGCCGCGTCGTCCATGTGTTCGCGTCGCTGCCTTTTTGCGCTGGGCATGTGGCCGCGTTGTCCATGCGTTCGCGTTGCTGCCAGTTTCTTCAAAAACTCCATTTTGTGCTTTCCTTCCATTTTTGTACGTTTCCTTTCCATCCTTTAAATCATTCCTGCCTTAGGTGATCTAAAAATACTCAACATACAAATCACGGCATCGAATGGTAATAAAAGGTAATTAAAATAATTATTTTTAAAGCATAGGAAACATGTTTTTCACATATATTACATTATAAGGAAGGGAAAGTAAAACCATGCAATTTACATGAATAAGTGAGTAAAGAATTGAATAAATCACCTAAATTGAGCACAAAATACATCATAAAATATGGGTTTATCACATGGTCACTGGCATCACACATTAATTCGAATGGTAATGTCCAGTCTGGTGCAGAAATGATAGGTGCTGTGACCAACATAGCTTTCAGAGTCTCAAACGCCTGCAGACACTCTGTGTCAAAGACAAATGGCGTGTCAGCAGCTAGCAGATTGCTCAGAGGTTTTGCAATTTTTGAAAAATCCTTTATAAACCTCCTTAGAATCCTGCATGCCCCAAAAAGCTTCTGATTACGTTAACATTGGCAGGTAGTGGTAATTTTTCAATTACCTCTACCTTAGCTTGATCCACCTCTATTCCCTTATTCGAAATTTTGTGCCCAAGGACAATTCCTTCAGTCACCATAAAGTGACATTTCTCCCAGTTTAAAACTAGGTTAGTCTCTTGGCACCTTTTCAGAACAAGTGCTAGATGGTCAAGACAAGAGCCGAATGAGTCTCCAAATACTGAGAAGTCATCCATGAAGACTTCCAGAAATTTCTCTACCATGTCAGAGAAAATAGATAGCATGCACCTCTGAAAGGTTGCAGGTGCATTACACAGACCAAATGGCATCCTCCTATAGGCAAATACTCCAGATGGACATGTGAATGCTGTTTTCTCTTGGTCCTGAGGATCTACTGTAATTTGGTTGTAACCTGAATAGCCATCCAAAAATCAGTAGTATTCATGACCTGCTAGTCTCTCTAGCATCTGGTCTATGAATGGTAAAGGAAAATGATCCTTTCTGGTGGCTGTATTGAGCCTTCTGTAGTCAATACACATACGCCACCCTGTAACTATTCTTGTAGGAACCAGTTCATTCTTTTCATTATGAACCACTATCATGCCTCCCTTCTTGGGGACAACGTAGACAGGGCTCACCCAGGGGCTATCAGAAATAGGATAAATAATCCCAGCCTCTAGTAACTTAGTAACCTCTTTCTGCACCACTTCCTTCATGGCTGGATTTAGCCGCCTCTGTGGTTGAACCATTGGCTTAGCATCATCCTCCAATAGGATCTTGTGCATGCATTTTGCTGGGCTAATGCCCTTAAGATCACTTATGGACCACCCAAGAGCTGTCTTGTGTGTCCTCAGCACCTGAATTAGTGCTTTCTCTTCCTGTGGATTTAAAGCAGAGCTTATGATCACCGGAAAAGTGTCACCTTCTCCCAAAAATGCATATTTTAGGGATGGTGGTAGTGGTTTGAGCTCGGGTTTAGGAGGCTTATCCTTTTCCTGAGAAATTTTCAGAGGTTCTTTTATTTTCTCTGGTTTCTCCAAATCAGGCTGAACATCCTTAAAGATGTCCTCTAGCTCTGATTTGAGACTCTCAGTCATATTGATCTCTTCCACTAAGGAGTCAATAATATCAACGCTCATGTAGTCATTTGATGTGTCTGGATGCTGCGTAGCTTTGACAACATTTAACTTGAACTCATCCTCATTGACTCTCAGGGTCACTTCCCCTTTTTGGACATCAATGAGAGTTCGTCCAGTTGCTAGGAAGGGTCTTCCTAGAATGAGAGTTGCACTCTTGTGTTCCTCCATTTCCAGCACTACAAAGTCAGTGGAAAAGGCAAATGGCCCAAGCTTGACAATCATGTCCTCAATTATGCCTGATGGATATTTAATGGAGCCATCAGCAAGTTGAAGACATATCCGGGTTGGTTTGACCTCTTCAGTCAAGCCAAGCTTTCTGATAGTGGATGCAGGGATTAGATTGATACTTGCCCCAAGGTCACATAGAGCTGTCTTGGTACAAGCACCCTCTAATGTGCATGGTATCATAAAGCTTCTAGGATTCTTAAGCTTGTTAGAATGACTGCACTGCATTCTTCAGTGAGAACTCCAATCCTTCTTATGACTTAAGATCTCTTTCATGAACTTAGCATAAGAGGGTATTTGCTCAAGTACCTCTGCAAACAGAATCTTTATTTCAAGAGTCCTGAGATAGTCTGCAAAGCGGGCAAATTGTTTATCATGTTCCGCTTGGCAGAGTTTTTGAGGATAAGGCATTTTGGCTTTGTATTCTTCAACCTTAGTTGCTGCAGGTTTATTTCCTACAGAGGCAGGTTGAGAAGCCTTCTTGAGGGAGTTATTATCAGCACTTGCAGGTGTCTGATCCCTCACTGGCGTTTGAACGCCAGAATTGGACATGGATTGGGCATTTAACGCCAGATTCCTACCTTTTTCTGGCGTTTGAACGCCAGAACTGGACATGGATTGGGCGTTTAACGCCAATTTTTCATCCTTTTCTGGTGTTTGAACGCCAGACTTATTCCTCTCTGGGCTTTTACTGTCCTGAGAAGGATTTTGGGTAGCAGGTTGCTCATCCTCTGTCAGCTGTTCTTTTCTTGGCTTTCTGCTGCTTTGAGTTGAGGTATTTAATGTTTTTCCACTTCTTAATTGAAC
>NC_029794.2:50990595-50994988 GCF_000816755.2 Arachis ipaensis
GTCCAGCTGCTAGGAAGGGTCTTCCTAGAATGAGAGTTGCACTCTTGTGTTCCTCCATTTCCAGCACTACAAAGTCAGTGGAAAAGGCAAATGGCCCAAGCTTGACAATCATGTCCTCAATTATGCCTGATGGATATTTAATGGAGCCATCAGCAAGTTGAAGACATATCCGGGTTGGTTTGACCTCTTCAGTCAAGCCAAGCTTTCTGATAGTGGATGCAGGGATTAGATTGATACTTGCCCCAAGGTCACATAGAGCTGTCTTAGTACAAGTACCCTCTAATGTGCATGGTATCATAAAGCTTCTAGGATTCTTAAGCTTGTTAGAATGACTGCACTGCATTCTTCAGTGAGAACTCCAATCCTTCTTATGACTTAAGATCTCTTTCATGAACTTAGCATAAGAGGGTATTTGCTCAAGTACCTCTGCAAACAGAATCTTTATTTCAAGAGTCCTGAGATAGTCTGCAAAGTGGGCAAATTGTTTATCATGTTCCGCTTGACGGAGTTTCTGAAGGTTTATTTCCTACAGAGGCAGGTTGAGAAGCCTTCTTGAGGGAGTTATTGTCAGCACTTGCAGGTGTCTGATCCCTCACTGGCGTTTGAACACCAGAACTGAACATGGATTGGGAGTTTAACGCCAATTTTTCACCCGTTTCTGGCGTTTGAACGCCAGACTTATTCCTCTCTGGGCTCTTACTGTCCTCAGAGGGATTTTGGATAGCAGGTTGCTCATCCTCTGTCAGTTGTTCCTTTCTTGGCTTTCTACTGCTTTGAGTTGAGATATTTAATGTTTTTCCACTTCTCAATTGAACTGCTTGGCACTCCTCTATTATCTGTTTTGATAACTCCTGTTTTGTCTGATTCAATTGTGATTCCATATCCCTGTTAGCAATTTTGGTTTCTTGCAGCATCTCCTTAAATTCTGCTAACTGCCTTGTTATAGAAGATAGTTGCTGATTGAGTTCAGCAAATTGTTCCTGAGGATTAAAGTCAGTTGATACTGCCTTAGCTTCTTCTTTCATGGAGGGCTTACTACTTATATACAGATGCTGATTTCTAGCAACTATATCGATAAGCTCTTGAGCCTCTTCAATAGTCTTTCTTATGTGTATAGATCCACCAGCTGAGTGGTCTAGAGATATCTGAGCTTTTTCTGTAAGCCCGTAGTAGAAGATGTCTAACTGCACCCACTCTGAAAACATTTCAGAGGGGCATTTCTTTAGCATCCCTCTGTACCTCTCCCAGGCGTTATAAAGGGATTCATCATCCTCTTGTTTAAAGCCTTGGATGTCCAGCCTTAGCTGTGTCATCCTTTTTGGAGGGAAATATTGATTCAGAAATTTGTCTGATAACTGTTTCCATGTTCTTATGCTTGCTGTAGGTTGGTTATTTAACCACCTCTTAGCTTGATCTTTTACAGCAAATGGAAACAGTAATAATCTGTAGACATCCTGATATACTTCCTTGTCACGTACTGTGTTAGTAATTTGCAAGAACTGTGCTAGAAACTTAGTAGGTTCTTCCTGTGGAAGACCAAAATACTGGCAATTTTGCTGCACCATGACAATGAGCTGAGGATTTAGCTCAAAACTGCTTTGTTTGATGGGAGGTATACAAATGCTGCTCCCATATGCAGCAGTAATGGGGTTAGCATATGACCCTAGAGTCCTTCTGGACTGTTCATTTCCACTTAAGTCCATGATGGAGAAAAGGGAATTGTTATGAATTGCAAATAAAGTATATTTTTATTTTTATTTTATTTAAATAGAAACAAACCGAATAGTTAAAAATAAATAAAAATAATAAGATAAAATAAAATAATTAGAAATTAAAAATAAATTTTGAAAACTAAGAGAAAAATATTTGAAAACGAAAATAATTACTTAACTAAGAAGATTTGAAAAACTTTGGATATGATTTTTGAAAAGGATTTTGAATTTTGAAATTTCAAAACTAAGATAAGATAGAATAAAAAGTTTTAAAATAAAAATCTGAATTTTTAAAGGAGAATTCAAAAATTAATTAAAATAAAGAGAAAAGATATTTTTGAATTTAATGAAGAAAGAGAAAAACAGTAAAAATGACACCAAACTTAAATTTTTAGATCAAAACAAATGAAACAAACAGAAAAACTTTGAATATCACGATGAACGCTAAGAACAACTTTTGAAAAATTTTTAAGAAAACAGAAACACAAAGGACACCAAACTTAAAATATGAAACTAAACTCAAACAGAAAAACTCAATTATTAGTTTATAAAAATTTTCGAAAAAAATTTGAAAAGGAAAATAAGGATTTTAAAAAAAAAGTTTCAACCAAAAACAATAATAGAAGACGCAATTTTAGTGACTCTAATCTAAAAGGATAAATTTTTCCTAATCTAAGCAACAAAATAAACCGTCAGTTGTCCAAACTTGAACAATCCCCGGTAACGGCGCCAAAAACTTGGTGCACGAATTGTAAATCACACTTTTCACAACTCGTACCACTAACCAGCAAGTGCACTGGGTCGTCCAAATAATACCTTACGTGAGTAAGGGTCGATCCCACGGAGATTGTTGGCTTGAAGCAAGCTATGGTTATTTTGTAATTCTTAGTCAGGAAATTAATAATAAAAATGGTTGGGTTTATGAAAAGTAATTAACATAAAATAAATAATACTTGTTATGAAGTAATGGAGAACAGATTGAGGTTTTAGAGATGCTCTGTCTTCTGAATCTCTGCTTTCCTACTGTCTTCTTCTTCACGCACGCAGGTCTCCTTCCATGGCAAGCTGTATGTTGGTGGATCACCGTTGTCAATGGCTACCATCCATCCTCTCAGTGAAAATGGTCTAAATGTGCTGTCACCGCACGGCTAATCATCTGTCGGTTCTCACTCATGTTGGAATAGAATCCGTTGATTCTTTTGCGTCTGTCACTACGCCCAACACTCACGAGTTTGAAGCTCGTCACAGTCATCCCTTCCCAAATCCTACCCGGAATACCACAGACAAGGTTTAGACTTTCCGGATCTCAGGAATGGCCACCAACAATTCTAGCCTATACCACGAATACTCTTATCGTGAACTAGGAGGCTAAGAGATACACACTCAAGCTAGTGCAGATAGAACGGAGGTGGTTGTCAGGCACACGTTCATAGGTGAGAATGATGATGAGTGTCACAGATCATCACATTCATCAGGGAGAAGTGCGAGTGAATATCTTAGAATAGAAACAAGTGTGATTGAATGAAAAATAGTAGTAATTGCATTAATTCATCGAAATACAGCAGAGCTCCTCACCCCCCAATCATGGGGTTTAGAGACTCATGCCGTCAGAAATAGAATGTAAAACGTGAAAATGTCATGAGATACAAAATAAATCTCTAAAAGTAGATTTTATACTGAACTAGTGACCTAGGTTACAGAAAATGAGTAAACTGAGGTAGATAGTGCAGAAATCTACTTCCGGGACCCACTTGGTGTGTGCTTGGGCTGAGCATTGAGCTTTACACATGTAGAGGCTTCTCTTGGAGTTAAACGCCAGGTTGCAGCCTGTTTCTAGCGTTTAACTTCAGAATAAGGCAGGAAGTTGGCGTTTAAATGCCAGTTTGCGTCATCAAAACTCGGGCAAAGTATGGACTATTATATATTGTTAGAAAGCCCTAGATGTCTACTTTCCAACACAATTGAGAGCGCACCAATTGGGTTTCTGTAGCTCCAGAAAATCTATTTCGAGTGCAGAGAGGTCAGAATCCAACAGTATCTGCAGTCCTTTTTCAACCTCTGAATCAGATTTTTGCTCAGGTCCCTCAATTTCAGCCAGAAAATACCTGAAATCACAGAAAAATACAAAAACTCATAGTAAAGTTCAGAAATATAATTTTTGCATAAAAACTAATAAAATTATACTAAAAATTAACTAAAACATACTAAAGACTATGTAGAAACAATGCCAAAAAGCGTATAAATTATCCGCTCATCAGTACATCAGATTAGGAATCTCCGATTTCGAGATATTAAATAATGGTGACAAGTGAGGGAGGCTGTACTCTTTTTTTCTTAGTCAGACTTTTTTCTATTATGTTTTTCTAGACAAGGTTTTTAATGAGACATTCCCCATTATTTGTTTATTTATTTATTTTACAACAAATTCAATTTATTGTGAACTTATAGCCCACCATTGTTACCGTATAGGCTCCTGTGGTTGACATGCCGTATTATTTTCCGTTTCATTTCCATTGCCAATATGCATTTGTACCCACTGACCCATACATGGTCAAACCATTAACTTTTTCCCTATTTCTTCATGGTTTACATCAAATTTGTTATCAATTATACTAGCATATTGTCCAACTCTTCGTTTTTACCATAATGTATTTTAATTGATTACTTTTTCTATAGATAGA
>NC_029794.2:50995001-50998577 GCF_000816755.2 Arachis ipaensis
ATAACTGCAATATTTGAGATTTAGTTATATTGAAGTCATCTTCCATATCTATATATACCACGACCAATTGTAAGGTTTTAACTTTTTGCATGTAATTAATCTCCATCTACAAAAAGTTAGGTCACAATTTATATATATAGATATGAAAGAGGACTTCAAGTTTTCAATGTAATCAAATCTCAAATGTTGTATTTATGTAATTTAAAATTTTATTTTATTCAATCATGTTATTTATATATATAGATATGAAAGAGGACTTCAAGTTTTCAATGTAATCAAATCTCAAATGTTGTATTTATGTAATTTAAAATTTTATTTTATTCAATCATGTTATTTATTTATGATTATATCTCTAATATTTATTTTCCAAAATTTAAATAATTGGATAAAATATTTTGTATCTAAACTCTGGATAATGAAAAAAAATGGTTAAGTATGATTTTGGTCTCTAAAATTTAAGAAAAAATTTTATTCGTTTTCGACTTGTTTTTTTGCATTCAAATTCGTCTCTAAGATTAAACTTAGTTTTAAAATCGTCATTCGGACCTACCTCGTCTCACTACGCCTGGACCTCGCCCTCGTCCCGTATTCCTCCTCCTCGTCAGGGAGGTAGTGGTGGTGACGGTGGTCGTATTCCTTGCATTTTCAGCATCATCGCCGCACCTCCCTTTTCTCTTTTCTCCCTGTCCTTTGCCGTCTAGACTCACTGTCACTGCCACCATGTAGCTCCACCATCACTGTCATTACAGACAAGTTAAGATTTTAGTTCTTAGTTCTTATTCTTATTCATCATAATCCCTAATTTTTGAATTCATCACAAACCATGTGGCTGAACTAATAGAAAACCTTGTAAAACATGGGTGGTGGTGTTTTTGTTCTTTTTTTTTTTTTGAAAGTAAGAGCTCAACACTCAACTTGAGCAAAGTAAGACTAAGAGAATAACAATAAAGACATAAACAACTCTTATGTCATCTCCAGTATAGCAATCAAGAACATGAGTTATTTACAACAGGTGGTGTTCTTGTTCTTGTTTTTGTTTCTAGATTATTGTTGCTTTTCTTGGTTCTTTGGTTTTATTGAGAAATTGGAGGAAGAACAAGATGTTTATTGTTCTTGTTAATGTCTGATTTTCTTGTTAATATTTATTTTGACGATGATTTTCTTTATTTGTTGGAGTGGTGTTATTGAATTGATGTTTTGGTTTTGATTTATTTGAGATTGTTATTGAAGGTTGGATTTATGAATGGATAGCGATGGGGTGGTAGGGGGTGGGTGGTGACGGTGATAAGAGAGAAACAAATGTTTAGTAGAAGTGGTAATGATAATGGTGTGAAAAATAGATGATGATGGTGATAAGAAGAGAGAGAAAAATAGGAGTATTTTTGTCATTTAAAAAATTAATCTGTCCAAAAGAATGATTTGAAAACTACGTTGAACTTTAGAGACGATTTTATATGAAAAAATGTTGACGAAAAAAAAAATTTCGATCTAAAATCATAAGAACCAAAATCATACCTAATCCAAAAAAAAAAAATGAATACAATAAGAATTAATGAGTTAGGAATTCTTTTAGTAAAAAATTTAATATTATGTTATGATTTTTTTTTTGGTCAAAATTTAAAAGTGGAAGAACTAAATCACATCATCATCACCAACTCAATCACTTAATTAATAATAATAAAATTGTGAATCAACATAATATATAACACAAACTATTCCCCTGAATGATAATTTACTCTGTCGTATTAAATTGTGGAGTGGGGGCAACTACTAAAATTAAAGGTTTGGGGGATCTGGGTTTGAAATTCAAATCATGTGGCGGATTCAATTGATGAACACACAATACAAATAGCAGTATATGCCTTGCATGATAAGATCATACATGCAGTGGACCACATAGCAGCTGAGAGACTATAACTAGAAAGAGACCGTTTGGTGACTACTGTGATAATGACCACTCTACGTCTCTACCATACCTGTGCAGTTAAATTATCCACTCCTTCTTTTATTATTATTATTATTATTATTATGAAAATAAATTAAAAATTTAATTTTGATGTATTGATAGTATAAAATATTTTATACAATCATTCAATCGTATTTACTTTTTTAGATAATTATTTACACAATTAATATTACCAGAGGGTTAACCACCAAAAACGTCTCCGAATTATTTAAATACCGACAAAAATGCACTCGAATTTTACTATCGACAAAAACGTTTTTAAATAATTTAAAAATACAACAACAATATCCAACAGTAAATATATATTTTTAAAAAATACCGTACAGATTGAATTTTGATGTGATTTTTTACAAAAATAATTAAAAAAATAAAATATTATTATTCTTAAAATTTGGTGATTTTTTTCTAAGTATATATTTTTTTATGATTTTTTAAAAATATTATTAGTTCTTATGATTTTTTAAAAGTATTATTAGTTGTTAACAAAAAAATTACAAAAAAAATATATACTCAATGAAAGTTTAACAAATTTTAAGGATAATAATATCTCATTTTTTTAATCTTGTTTGCAAAAAATTGCATCAAAATTCAATCTTTAATGTATTGTTTGAGAAATACACATTTAATGTTAGATAATTTTGTAAAAAAACTAATATTAAATATGTATTTCTCAAAAAATACATTAGAGATTGAATTTTGATGCAATTTTTTGCAATCATTATTAAAAAATAAAATATTATTATTCTTAAAATTTGGTGATTTTTTGTTAAGTATATATTGTTTTGTGATTTTTTAAAAGTATTATTTGTTGTTAACAAAAAAAATATATAAAAAATATATACTTAACGAAAAATTACCAATTTTTTTATAATAATATCTTATTTTTATAATTATGATTGCAAAAAATTGCATCAAAATTCAATCTCTAAGGTATTTTTTAAAAATATATATTTACTATTGGATATTATTGTTGTGTTTTTAAATTATTTGAAGGCATTTTTGTTGATAGTAAAATTCGAGTGTATTTTTGTCAGTATTTAAATAATTTAGGGGTATTTTTGGTAATTAGTCCTATTACTAAAACAATTTTTTTTTTTTTGGCTACGAGTAAAAAATTTTTATATGTCGATGGATCAAAATTAAAATTTTAAATTACACTAATAATAAACGGAAAAAAGAAATTCATGGAGGTACATTAGAGTAGATTTTGGTAGGTGAGGTATTGTGTCTTACCTTTTTAGGTAGAAGACACTCTTAATATGCGAGGTATATTAAAAGTTACGAAGTATGGACACTTTATTAAGTTGTCGTATTCGTGTATCGGACACATTTTGAATACGATATTTGTTCGATACACGTGTCTGTTGTATTTAATCACGTCTTAATGAAAATAAAAAAATTTTTAGACATATTTAAATACACCTAAATAGTACCAAGTGTGAGTGTGTTCAACCTTATTCTTAATATGTATTTTTGAAATAAATTTAGAAATAATATATATTATATATTATTTATTAAAATAAAAAAATATTTAAATATTTTATATAATTAAAATAAGATATTAAAAATAATTAAAAATTAATTTATATTTTAATATCAATAAAATATCA
>NC_029794.2:50998582-51025638 GCF_000816755.2 Arachis ipaensis
ATTCCCATATCTTATAAAATTTTAAAATTTATGTATAAACATATCCCGTGTCATGTCGTGTTCTCTGTGTGTATCAAAAGATTGAAAGCTTTTATGAATTAATAAGATATTATATTGTACTTGTACGACAAAGTGCACTGTTACTACTGCTGCTTTTTCTAATTAACAAAAATTTAGATATGTTTGGTATTGGTATTTTATTAGATCAGTGTTGATATAATTTTAGCCTCTTAGTTAATTCATTAAACAACGATAAAAATACTAACACGACACATATTAAAATAGCTCTCATATTCAGGGACGGATCTACTCAATAGGTAGTGGGGGCAACTGCCCCAGTGAGATTAAAAAAATTAGTGAGATTAAAAAAATTAATGAGTAATTCTTAAGGAAATATTCAATTTGCCCCCACAATCTAATTAATTTTGACCCCACCCTCTAAATCCTTAACCCTTCTCCTTCTTCCCTCTCCTTCTTCCCTTTTTTTTTTAATTTTGTTTCTCTAATTCTCTGCTCCCGCCTCCAACCCTAATGCTTCTAGAGTTTCAGACTCTAGCAGGCAGCAGTCTAGCCCTCCAGAGTTACCGTCGTCCGCCGCCACTCGTCCACTCTGCCACTAACGCTTCCAGTCTCCGTCGATTTTTCCTTGCATCGCCTCAGCCCTCATGTACGCATTTGGTTCTGCCTCAGCGTTTCTTCGGCGTCTGGTTTTGTCTTCTTCTTCTTCTTCTTCCTCGGTCTTCACAGGTTCAATCCTCGTCTAGTTCTGTCTTCCCGTTCCTTCAGGCTTCGGCATCTGGTTCTGTCTTCACTCTTCAGCAATTCAGGGTGCGGGACTGCGGGCTGCTACGTGTTCTGCCGCTGGTTCTGCGGCTCTGCCGTTGGGTCCTAGCTCCTGGTCCTGGGTGCCACTGGTTCTGCTGCTGGGTGCCGCTGGTTCTGCCGCTGGGTCCTGGCTCCTGGGTGCCGCTGGTTCTGCTGCTGGGTTCTGCCTCGTGGAGTTTAGGATTTTGTAGTTCACTCTTGCCGCTTGCCCTCTTGGTACAGTCGTACAGACATTCATGATTCATGAATGATAATTGTTAATTGTTTTTTTGTTAATTGCCTCTTAGATTTGCAGTTTAGTTCTGTGATTCTGTCTATGTAATTGTTGTTGTTGGAATTTAGAAATCAATTTTGTTGCTGTTGGAATTTAGTTCATTAGTTGTTGCTGTTGGAATTTAGAAATCAATTTTGTTACTATATATATATGTAATGATATGCATTTTCTTTGCTTTTCATGGATCTGTTGTTGTGACCAGAACAAAGCTAATAATCCTTATTCAATATTGATGATGATTATGTAATATATGAACTTTCTAAGACTCCATGTTTTGTCCTTGTTCATGGTTCTTTGACTCTACATTTGTTTAATTATTGAATTGTTGCATTTTTTCTCAGATAGATAGAGTTTAGTTGTAAAAGAAAACAGAGGCACTGGCTGATTCCCCTTAATGCAGTTTAGTTCATTAGATGTTGCTATTGGAATTTAGAAATCAATTTGAATGACACATGATTATCAATTTTAAAATAATTGTTTAGTCACATATATAGAAAGAGAGATATTTGATTGTATTGACAATGAAAAGATTATTCAGTCTTTTCAAAATATGAAACTCAGAAGAATGAAATTTTAAATTATTTGTTATTGTTTATATTATTATTTTATTGTTTTAATTTATTAGTTAAATAATTTGAGAAGTAATCATATTTTATAATATTATAGTACAATTATACAAATTATTATTATATTATATATATTTTGTCCCCACAGACAAAATTTTCTGGATCCGTCACTGTTCATATTAATAGTAATAAGAATCATACTCAAATTCATGTGAAATATATGATAAATCGTTTATTACTAGCTATTTTAACAGTCAACAAATAATTTCTAATCTAATCAAAATTATTTTTTAATAAGTGGAAGACTAGCCACGAAATATACACACACAAATTTGTTGTTTTCAGGAAATTACGTTTGCAAGAATTATATATGTTTGTCAATACGAATTTGAACTTTTGTTGCGTACAACTGACATTTATCATATACGGTATATATAGAGAGAAAAATATGTGTACATAACAGTACAAAAATTGTTGGTTTTCAGGAAATTACGTTTATTGAAACGCGTTTATTCAACACAGAAAATTAATGGAAGGAAAAACAAAAGCAGATATATAGAGTACTCTGCTAATGATTATGATTAAATATTCGAATTATGCTCATACATCGTATTTGTTTATACAGATCAGAGGGTAGTAGATAAAGAGTTGAAGTATATGTGTGAGTGTGACAATAAATGGGCGCACCTCCCAATTCAATAGTAATAATAATAGTAATAGTACCTATTCTTATTATGTTCCCTGTAATAAATTTTTGAGCTATATATATACACTACACTATTTAATGACATTGCTCTAACATCACAAAAAGGTGTTAATACTATTTAACTTCAACGTACAATATGATTTGGTTTGTTTTGTAGAACGATAACTAAATGATTTCTTTTTCAGTAAAATCTAGTAACTATTTAACTATTTTCATTCTGCTCTGAATTTCTCTTATCATTATGAATACTAATATATATGGTTTGGTCACGAGAGATGGTATGATCCAATTGGGAATCAAATTGTATAGCCATGTATCATAATTATTATGTCCGTGAAAAAAGAAACAAAAAGAGAAGAATGCGAATGCAA
Organism: Arachis ipaensis; assembly: GCF_000816755.2. Classification (NCBI taxonomy): domain Eukaryota; kingdom Viridiplantae; phylum Streptophyta; class Magnoliopsida; order Fabales; family Fabaceae; genus Arachis; species Arachis ipaensis. The sequence continues at coordinate 51,001,325 of NC_029794.2, forward strand.
TGGCAATGATGTTTGGGAAGTGAAAATGGTTATGATAGCGGCTTTTGAAGAGGGTTGCTTTTATATGCTTTTGTACTTGCATTGCATGAATACAAACCAAACCAAAGTATAAGGCAAAAGGTGAGAAAGCAAACAAGGAAAAGGCCTAAATGAACAAAGAAAATATGCAAACCCGCAAACCTCGCTGATGGAAGGATGGAGAGTAGACACCTGTGTTGAGGACAAAAGAATTTTGGAGAAATGTTAAAGGAAGAGACGCGTGATCATGATTCCACAATATTATTCCTCACGGTAAAATGTTAATTAAGCTTTATATATGTTCTGGTGGTTGAGAAAATAATAATCCTTCTTGTATATATATACTAGCACAAGATTCCGTGCATCGCATAGATTGAAAATTTCTATTTTTTTTTTCAGTCTTTTTAGATTGTCATTTTTATATTAATAAAAGTATTTTTGTTGTTTAATTTTTTATTTAAAGATAAAAAATTTATTTATTTTATCACTATTCAAAATATATAAGTATTATTTCTTAATCCATCATAATTTGTAAAATTTTTTTTAATTAAGATCAAATTTATACTCATTTTTTCTATTCTTATTTTTCAAAACATTTATTTAAATATCAGCATACTATTTGATGAGTACTTAGAATTGGCTAAAGAAATCCTGCCTTACAATATATTGTATCATATTCAACTTCATAAATTATACGACAACAAATACAATTTAAACATATAAACGACACAATTTAAAAGATAAAACATAAACAAGAACCATAACCAATATCATTTATGTAAAAATTCTTTGATTTATTATGTTAAAATAATTTATTTCTTGGATAAAAAAATTATTTTACAAAAATATAAGTTATCATTTTTCAATGCTAATGAAAGTCTATAAAATTTAAAAGACCCAGTGCATAAAAAGATGAGGAACTTAAAGATTTAAAAAAATTACTATTTTGACCTTTGATTTTATTTATTTGTTGATTGAAAAAAAGAAAAAGAATAAATGTCTGAAATCTCTCATTAAACTTATTTTTCAAGATGAAAAAAAGAAATACAGAAATAAAAACAAAGCTTTTTTTCAACTTGAACTATCCTTTAAATCTCTTAACCACTACCTTTTAATTTGAATCCTAACTTAGTTTAGAGAAAGCACTGTAGAGGACGTTACTTTTTGCTTTCGGACGTTGCTTTTTGCTTTACCTTTTATTTGAAAGGTAAAGCAAAAATATAATCTACTTTTAATATACCATTTGAAAAATAAAGAGTAGTATTCCAAAAATACTTCCTAATGTGCCTCTAAATTTTTTTCAACCTATCAAATTCAACAAATCATGTGACTTATACTACTACTATTAAAAATATCTATCCAACCAACAAAGACATAAAATTAAAGAAGTATAGAGCTGTACAATAACAATATAAAAAAAAAGAGGTCAACTCAAACAACAATTGCAAAAAATAAAAAAATAAAAGAGGTAAACTTAAACAACAATTGCAAAAAATCAAAAATACATTTGTGTAGGAAATGAAAATTTCTAATAGCCTCATACCCAATCGGACCAGACCGGTCAGTCGGACCGGTTTAACCGCGAACCGACAGTATTAACGGTCCGGTCAGACATATAAAACCGACAATAAAAAACCGGTAAAAAACTGTTGAACCGGACAAGAACCGGCCCGTCAGTCCGAACCGGAACCCGGCCAGTTTTCACAAAAAGGGAAGCTCCTTCGTTTCTTTCTCCCGTTCTCTCTTTCTTTCTTTCAGTCAGAGAAATCACACAAACCCAACCACAAAACCCTAGCACTGTAAGCCTACACCACCGCCACAAGGAGGGGCATACTGCCGCCGTCCGTCGCACTCAAAGTTCGCCATCCGTCATCTAGCTTCCCTCGTGCTCCAAGCATTCAACCCTTGTTCGCTGTCACCGATCGCAGTTGCTTCCTCGAGCTTGGCGTCCGTCGTCTTTGTCTGCTCAGCCGCGCTTCCGTTGCCATTTGTTTGCCATTCGTGTTCGCATTCTTCGCCGTTCGCGTTCGCTCGGCGTTCACCATTCGCGTTCACTCGTTGTTTACCGTTCGAGTTCGCGTTCGTCTGGAAGCCACGTTGCTCTCCTTCAAACTCTGCGACCAACCCGCATGCTCCACTCAGCCGTTGAACTGCTCTCTGTTGTCCTCGCCATGAGTTCCCTAAACCAGCCACCAGACAATACACTCACACAACAGACAACACCAATACTCTTCTTCAAATTTTGCAACTTCTGATTTCTACTACAATAAGTAATTATTTGATTTGGTAGTGGTTTGGATTTTTTCATAGACTAAATTAAAGTTACAATAGTTTTGATCTCTTCTCTATCACATTGAAATTAAGCTTTGGATTCTCTTATTTCATTTTAATTTTACTGCACTCAACATGTTTGATGAAATGCTTTAACCATATTTCTGATTGGTTTTATAATTTCTAGCTTTTATAATTTCTCAGTCAATTAGTGGTTTGAATGAAATTTCAAATTACTCAAATATGCAATTTCTGAAATTAGAGATTTGTGAATCTGAACTCTGAAGTTAGTGATTGATTTCTGATGTTATTGATTCTATTCTAATATGTGCTTTTGTTACTGATTTGTTACTAATAGTGATTGATTTCTGATGTTACTGATTCTGTTCTAATATGTGCTTTTGTTACTGATTTGTTACTGATTTTGAAATTGAGTAATGAATTTGTTTCTGAAATTGAGTAATGGATTTGTTACTGATTCTGTTCTATGGTCTTATGGATGATTATTGGATTTCTAGCCGTTCTATTGCTGTTTTTAATTTGGATTATGATTTATTGAATTTAGTTATGGATGAAAGTATTAATCAAGAAGCAGTTGCTTATAATGCCTGTTTGAGTAATAATTCGTCGGCCAATCCTCCTAATTCAAATGATTCTGCTAATCCTAATCCACCTAGTTCGAATAATAGTCAGTCACAAGGTTCTTCTAATTTATGGATTTTGATGATTGATAAATCTTCATGTTGGTTTTTAATATTTAGATATTTCTTTTTACTATTCAACTTTTGAGATTGTATTTTGATAAGATTATATGGATTTAATTGATGACACTTTGTTGTTGAATGCTAATTTTTGTTGCTGAATGCCCTGTTTGTTGCTGAATGATAATTTTTGTTGCTGAATGCTGAATGCTGTTGGTAATGGTGTTTTTGCTGCTGAATGTCCTGCTATTTTATTTCTTTGTTTGTTGCTGAATGTTGGTGGCAGAATTTAGATATGCTCATGTTGATAATTTTTTTATTTTTAAATGTGCTGTGGCTAGTCTTTAATTTCGTATCTGGTTATGGATACTTCTTTGTTTTGTAGTTGTTGGTTTTGCTTTGATTTGTAGTTGGTTTTGCTTTGATTTGTAGTTGCTGGCTCCTAATTATTGCTGGTTTTGCTAGCTTTGTTTGTTGCTGAATGTTGGTGGCAGAATTTAGATATGGTCATGTTGATAATTTTTTGATTTTTCATTATGTGTGGATGGTCTTTAATTTTGTTTTAATTAATAAAACTTTTATTAATTTCAGTTATGGATAATAGTATTAATCAAATAGAGATTAATAAAACTTTTATTAATTTCGAATGATGTTGCTAATCCTAATCCTAATCCACCAAAGCAAATTTGCAACAAGTTCTTGCGGATTTTGACGATTGATAAATCATGATGTTGGGATTTAATATTTAGATATGTTTCTTTAATATTTAATTTTTGAGTTTGTATTTTGATAAGATTATATGGATTAGGATGATGATATTTTATGTAGTGTTTTAAATTTCGAAGATATTTTAAGATTTATATTAGACTATAATTATATTTTAGGATATTTATTTATAATTTATTTATTATTTTATTCTAAAACGGTTTTTTCGGTTGAACCACTGGTTGGACCGGTTGGACCAATAAACCAGTAAACTAGTGACTAGAACGGTTCGATGACCGGTCCGGTTCTTAGAACCTTGCTCATACCACTCTAGTCTAGCTCTATATTAAAATTTTAAAAAACATGAATTCTCAAAGGGTAATTACAGTCGACAGATACTTTCTTCCTCTTTTTTTCTCTTTCTTAATTTCCAACCATAATTAAATCATGAATCCCAGTGGATAAGCTTACGGCATAATGAATCATTTTAAAAAATGACACATGTAAAGTAATAACTTTAATGGTTTAAAAAAATGTGATATGAGTAATATAATTATATAGGTGACTTAACAACTGTACAAATAATTATTCAGAATCACAAAATCAAAATATAAGAAAAGTGCTTCATCACATATACTTGACCCTCCGACAAAATCATAGGCCTCTGAACAGTAACTTGTATTTTGCACCTCTGTCAATACACAAGATAGTTTGTATCAAATTTGGCATCACTGACCAAAGAAAGAAAATGTATAATTGGCACATATTAAATGAAATAACAGTTCAAAAAATAAAAAGGACAAAATATAAGACAAACTACAAAGAGCCAAACATTAAATACAAAAAAATCCAGGAGTAGATTAAAGCGAGAATGAGATAAGGACACAACATGCTAAATTTTACATGTTTAAGAGTTAAAAACACAATAAAGAAAACACCCCAAATCAACCCAAGAACAATACATTTAAAACAAAAGATTAGACCATAATATATTAATTGAGGCATGCTTGGAACACAAGAACTCCATGATTCATCAATTAAAATCAACATCGTAGAATTTGGGAAGAGCTGACCACTGAAATTGGAAATAGTCCAAAGCCTAATCACCCTAACCTTAAGACTCAATGTTTCCTTCTCAAGATTAATCTTATTTATCATATCCATGGGAGTTCTCATTTTGAAATGGGATGAAAAAGATGAAGGAAAACCATACTACAATTAATAAAACAAACTCTATTAGAAAATACAATGGGCCAGATAAAAGTGAAAAAATTCTGAATCAACCAATGAAAGATAGTAACCCAATCTCAAAATTAAACGTAAATGGAGCAAAAATATAACATCTCTCTTACCTAATACCCAATTATCTATCTCCTTTTTATTAGTTATAATACTTATAATATGAAGTGAGATTATTTTCTTAATAGACATCAAATATTAATAAATTTATAGATCAATTGCCAATGCTTAATACGCCACAATAACTTAACTCAATCAACTTTAAACCAATAAAAATCGATATCATGCAAAGTGTCACCTCATAAAAATGCTTCCACAATACATGTTTCAAATGGCAAAAATACATGAACAAAAGGTGAAATAAAAAATAAACACAACATTTCATCTAATCTACATCCGACACACGCATAACTCTGAATCTCAGACCTACAGAACTTATTCAACCTAATTCCTAAATTGTGAAAAATAACATACTAAATTCTTTTAGGAAATATGAATAAAAAATAGTGAACATTCCATACACACAAACTAACCCTTTTAATATTGGAACAAAATAAAGTCAGAAAAAACCAAAATGAGCGAAGCCAGAAAGCAAATCCTAAAAGCTAACCTATAAAAAATAAACAGAATGGGCGAAACTTAAACTTACCTACAGAAAGTGATCCACACTAAAACCCTTCGCCGTAAAACAAATGACCCTCAAGTTGCTGACCTCCTCCATACTCTACACTTCATAATTTTAAAACCTGTATATTTGTCTGGTGATTGAAAAATTTTTCAACATAAATTCTCATTTCTTGAGTAGCAATAGGCATTTTAACAAAAAGAGAATGCATTAAAATCAAAAGAAAGCCAAAACACAGGATGTTCTTTGTTACTTTTATTTGAACAACTGGAGTATCAAATTGAATCCATTTAGAGTAACTAAATTCTTCAGCTACTGAAAACAACTATTTCATCATTGCAAAAAAAAATATAAAAGGGCAAAGGTTAGCACCATAAGTTTAGATCATGTCTTGAAATGATATAAAAGGATAACTTTCATCATTGCATCTACCTTTCAAGTTTTAGTAGTAATTTAATTTACAAAAGTTACATATAATAAAATGAGTACATGATTTCAAATCATAAATTATGCGAGATACCTTTTTTGTTAATTATAAGGTGCAAGCAAGGAATATTCTTATGCAATCTCAGGAACCATGTTTGTCCTCTATCAAGCATTTTTTTTCGTTAGATTTTGCAAAAGCATTTGGATAACACAACCATAAAAAACAAATTTCCTTTCCAACTTCTGCATAATTGTTTCAATAAAAATAGATAAGACATCTATTTGTAAAGCAAATATGCATTAAAAATACAAAGTAAATAATTTCTTCCGTAATATTCCATGTTTTCGAGAGAAAATAATGTCATTTCTAAATTATTCCAATACAAAAGGCCCATCGCACATACCCAATAATATCAGTATCAATTTTACTTTTTGTTCTTTTCTTCCACGCATGTATCTAATATATATCACTTGCACAAATATTTAGCCGAATTCCAATCAGATAGTAACCGATTGTCAAATTTAATTGAACAAATCATGAACATTTTTGCACCAATACAAATGGGAGTTCCATAATATTCAATCACCAACCAATTTTCCATTTTCATTCAAGAAAGAAGAAATGAAGACCACATTGCATAAGACTAACTATTGAACCAAATTAGAGACGATAAAAAGAATTTAGAGGCAAATAAGAAAAATCCTGATCTCAGGCTTTGAAACTACAAAAATTCATCCAACTCCTCCTATTGTTCCTTTTTGCTAGAGAGACCAAAAAACAAAGTAATAAAATAAATTTCATCTCAGATTATAAAAAGTGAAAGACTATAAATTTAATGGCCAAAGAACATTAAACCAGTTCAAATCAAAATTTACAGAAGATAGTGTATAAATGACCTAAATTCTTTGATTTTGGACATCAATAAGGGTTATTAAATAATTACTACTAACATACATGCAAGAAATAGCCTGGGGAATCTTCTAAGCAAAGAAATCGAATAAATTTTATATCAAAAAATACTTTAAACACCTGAGAAAAATAGAAAAAAAAAAGAATAAAAAATTAAATTCAAACAGAATGAAAAAATTAAATAAAAAAGATTAGCAAAGAAACATATGAATTAATAAAAATAGTAAGTTCAAATTACACTAACCAATATAACTTATCCCCTTACAAAGATAGTTATGAATGACGAAATCAAAACAAAAGCAAATGAACAAACCTTCAATTTCTCATGAGCTTCATTCATAAAATTTTCCAGCATTCCTTTATTTGGTGAGTGTTATTTATATAACTGAAATATGATCAAGTAATAACCATGTGTTTTGATTGAATACTAATTTATAGAAAGTAGTAACAAAAGAGTGAGAATAATAACACTTTTTATATTAAAAAATGTTGCTGCATTGTTTCTTTTATATAATTGAATTCATTTGCTTAGCTTAAGATTTTAGAATAGTAAAAATAAATCAATAAAGCAATTAAAAGGTAGTAGAAATACTTACATCAAATGCCTTGGACTCAAATTGTTTTCTATTTGCATGTTCTCACAGATTCACCAAAGAGTATTGCCTACTCATCATATTTGTTGAAATCAAATGTTGTTCACATAGTGTAAGACCTTGAATATACCACATCTGAGTATTTGCAACCTATAAAAATTGTAGAATGATAAAAATGAAATTTCCATGTATCAATGTTCAAAGAATTGAAAAATAATCTCACACATTGTTGGATCAATAAAAGTAATGAACTTGACACAAAAGCAATCTCTTCAACAAAGAAAACGACAATACAGACAGAAAACGCAGAACAAAGAATAAAAAGAGCATCTTTTCCCCATAAATTAAGAAGTTATTTTATCTTTTAATTGAAAATCTTAAAAGTTATTTCCCTCCATCAATAATTAGGGCACAACTATAACCCATTAACCACAATTATAAGGAAGCTAAGGTAACATAACTATATGTAAGAACCAGAATAAGAAGAAAGCCTATGCCTAGATCCAGGAATGGTAAACTTATGCAATGAGCACACCTTTTAGTTTAGATATCATTATTTTAGTAGGCTTCAAATATATTTAGATTTTCAATGAAAAAATATATCATATTTCCAATGAAAATGCACACAAGATAATTTTTTATCTAGTTAAATACACAAGAATAAATACGACATTAATAATTCTAAAACTAAAACCTAAATCTAAATAACTCAATCAATTGTACCACAAATTACAAAAATAAATAACTAAATCTAAATAACATGCAAGTTCAATTCAAGTGGTGTATAATAATACAAATAAGGATAAGCTTCTCACTAATTTTAATTCAAAAAAGAGGAAAACAGAATATGTAAGTGATATGAAAGGAGTAGATGGAAAGGCAAAGATGAGATCCTTGATGGTTAGATTCAATAGAGAGAAAGTGTATTGGATTGAATTTTATAGAAATTTCCACCTTTTACCATAGAAGCTTTTTAAAATTAAATGTCTAAAAATATATCATTTTAAGAGTTAAAACAAAAGAGTTAAGAGTTCCAGTGCGAAGCAAATGGTGAAAAAAAAAGCAGAACAGCAACACTAATTATTTATTTAGTTAAAGACCCAAAAAGAAATAGGGCATCAATAATTCAAAGATGAAAAGCTAATTTAGCATCATAAATAAAAATAAAATAAATAACACCACCATACCAAAAGATCACGTCATTGCTTATTAAAAACAAAACAATAGCTGCATACATTTACTTACAGATGATGTGCCATCAGGATTTCTGACAGTCCTCCATCGCACGATATTGCTCTCCAAGCGTATGCGTTTCTTAGCTCCAGACTCATCAGTTACAAAGGTATCCTCTTCCACGTATTTTTAGGATCAAATGGTTTTGGGTCAACACCCATAATATTAGAAACTTTAATCATGTTCATCTGTCCCATAGATAAAGAGAAAGGAGTTTAACATTGAAATTCAACATCTTTTTACAAAAATTCAATGCACCTGTGGAAACTATTTCATTATTTACATAAGATCCTCTAAAATGACATAGCTTCATAAATTGCATCCATCATCCCAACGTTATCAGATATGAGATAGTTTGATGTTAAACAGCCCCTCATATAAGCTGCCTTTTGCCCAAATATGTCATCAAAAAGTGATCATAAAGGAACTTTTTTTAAGAATACAACTACTTCTATCATTTTAAACTGCATACTTTTCACTTTGGCACCTTAAATATTGCACCAAAAATCATAAAGGCATCATATGCCAAAAGAAGAATAAGAACTCTTATCCAGCCACCCAAAGTCAAAGTTAAATTCAAATTAATATATAAACCACAGGCTTCCACATAAATTACGCCAGACCTTTTCTGGAAGAGCCGGAGGTGATTGCAGCGGAACCTCTAACTCCAATGGTGGCCCAAGTTGTTTCTCTTTAGTTTTCATCTCATAATTTTCCTCTTCCGACCCATACCTATGATCTTCATCTGCAAGTATATCCTCTGGCCTCGGGCCTTTTTCATAGCCCTCTTCTTCAACAGGGGATCTCTGAGGCAGGAGATTACTTTGATTATTCATTTGCAAAATTTTAAGCAACACAAAGACAAATTAAATATATCAGTTATTGGTAGCAGGCACTCACATTTGAGTCATGTTCAATGTCATGATGAACTGCATATCCATCCTCTTCTTCATCGTCAAAATCCCCAAATACATCACGAATTTCAGGAGCAGAATCACGGATCTGATCTTTGTCCTCTCGGGGAGATCCACTGTCAATATAGAAATTAAAAGTTTAAAACTGTCATAGAATCTTACAGCATCCCAACAAGCCTTATTATCCCTAGGTTTTAAACAAATTTTTTGTTCTATTTATCTAGTAACTGAAAGCAATTTCCTAAATCCACACCAAGGCTGCAATGTAAGGTAACAGAAGACATTCACATACAAAACCTATACCACAAACCATAAACAAAAGTAGAACAAATCACCGATTTAATCAAATGTGAGATGACAGGAAAAACCTAGGCAACAAACACAAACCCTAGAATTTTGTGGGTTGGGTTTGGGCTTTGGATGTGTTGTGTGCCTGAGAGTGAGAATGGAAAAGGGGGAATGAGAACACATCGGCCAGAGGTCAAAGAGTGAGAATCAGAGATGAAAGAGAGGTGAACCAACTCAAAAAATCCTTAAGAGGAAGTCGGCCACGGAGAGAGAGAACACATCGGCCAGAGGTCACACTCACCGCATCAGAGGAAGAACTCCGTTCCCGTCGAGCATTCATGCACCCCGTTATACTCCACCTCGCCTCTTTGACTCCTCATCGCCCTCTTGGTGTGATCATTCCGACGCTACTGCGTTTGGGAAGGAGAGTCACTGCCTCAGAAGGAGAAGTCTCGAGCCGTCCTCCGCCCCATTATAGTCCATCTTGCCTGTTGTGTCTCTGTGGGTTGAAGATTTCGGAGAGGTCTGCTGCCTCCATCACGTCCTCCTCCTCTGTGCTTTTAGACAAGAATTCCAGTTGCTAGGGTTAGCGTTTTAGGTGAGGGTCATACAGATTGGTGATGGTTTTGAAGCAGACGGTTCTGTTGGCTTTTACTGGGAAGAAGGAGATCCATAGAGAGATTGAGACACTGACACGATAAAGGAAGGACGAGAGAGAGAGAGAGAGTGAGAAACTTAGAAGTGAGAGAGAAGGAGCAGCACAGAGACAGAGAGAATAAGCTTTACCTTTAGCTTACTACTTCTTCATTATTTTATTCTAAATTAACGTGAGAGCGACACACCTGGCTTAATGAGCCACGCCTATTATACAAGTAATAGATATGTTTAAGACAAATTGCATTATATATCTTCCCTTCAAATTTATTAACTTTGAAGTGAGACTTAAATAATAGGCGTAATATGCAAGACAAAAATATGTCTATGTTTAAACTTCAAAGTGATTTTTAATTCATCAATATTGTTTGGTTTTTTTTTTATCTTTTTCATCATAATAATACACTACAAGATTAATATCTATTTGAGGGAGTATTTTGGTGAAGGATTTTAAAAACCACAATACATTTTATTTATGACAATTTAAAAAACCTCCACTAATCATTAATTAAAATTCAATTTTAGCTTAATTTTTCCAATTTTTCAAAATTTAGAGACTGGGTTAGCTAAGAGCCTGAGACCGAGTTAGCTGAGAGAGACCCTGCCGTGTAATTTTTAGGGTTCTACCGCCATTTTCGCCGTCATTTCCACTGCCATTTTCGCTGCCGGCACCGTCGTCACTGCCGTGTCTGTTGCGGTAGAGAGCTTCTGCCGTGTCCATTTTATACTGTTGTTGCTGTCACAGTGGAGTTTCCACCGTCGTTATTGCTGCCGCTGTTTCCGTCACCACTGCCATTGTTGTTGCTGCCACTGTTTCTGCCGTCATGCCGTGGTAGAACGCTTCTGGATCGAGCCACCTCCTTTGTCAACGCGTTTTCAGATCTGTTCGCTCCCAAGCTTCTTCTTCGACGCAACTTTCTCTCCCTCCATATTTCTCTTTCGAACTGCCGCTGGTACTTCTTCTTCGTTATTAATTTATTAATATCTCTTCTCTATTAATAAATGTCATTTTATTTTGAAGAATTTCATTTGTCTCTTTACGTTTCTCTGCGTCTTTGTTATTTTGGATTTGATTATTTGCTATGATCATGATTCTCTGTCTCTCTTTCTAATTGTGAATTATAATTACTTGATTAATTAATTGACATTTTGATCTGTTCCTGAAGATACAAATTAATTTCCCATTTTTCAGAGTATATTTCAAAGTATATTGTAAACCAAAAGTTCTCTGGAATACCAAGCATGAGGTTGGTTCTTGTTTGTTGTTTTCTTTCTTTGTTGATCTAATGTGTTCTTATCTCTCTCCTTTTTTGTAACTTCTGAAGACATATCTGTTTTGGTGTTGCTTTGTTCAAAGGAAAATGACATGATATTTTGCAGTTGAACTTCAACCCCCTTCCCCGCGGTTCTATTATTTTCCCTTGTATTCAAAGCATGTATGAATATATTGAATGATTTTTGGATGGGGTTGGAATATAGTGAACTATATTCTGTTTGATATTTTGATTATGCATGTGTGATGATTAATTATATGGATATCACATGCTATGTTTATTGACAGTTTGCTAAGAGGTAGTTTCTGCGCTTCTGATTGTTCATATATTTTTCTTGCTTTCTATTTACTGTAGACACAAATCCCAACTATTTCCCTAGTTCTTGTTTCTTTGTAGGCAGGTTTATTTCTCCTATAATTGGAGAACTAAGTAAGAAGTACCCTCATGTAACAACATATAAGATTGATATTGATCAGGTATGGCCTATTTTCTACAATGTAATGCAGGTTTAAATCATGGACAGAGATAAAATTTATGTATTGGAAAACTATTTTTTTAGTTACTAAGCTTTACTACTCATAAGCTGAAATAGCTTAATTTTTTTTTTGGTATTTCTACTATGTTCTGGTGTTTTGCATAAGATAAGTCCATGCTCCAAGGCAGCTGAAACCTGAAATTTTGCCCTTTTCTGCTATGTGTTCCAGGAAGAAATTCAAGGCACATTAGGCAAGCAAGTTACAGATTACATCTGTGGTAATTGTTTAAGCTTTTAGTTAGAAATTCATTTATTCTATTATTCTTTTGTATACATAAAATCTTACATAGGTATGGACCATATATCTCACTGTGTCCATCAATCACACTTATCTTCATATTTATAATCCCTTGTGCCGTTGTGCAGCCAACACTCCATTTTTTTCAAAATGGAAAAAAGGCTGATGAACTTATAGGTGCCGATGTTGCACGAATGAACCATATTACATAGAAACTCTTCAAGTAATCCTTCAAATCTTCACTTTATGTAATGTTTTGGTTGCTGTTATTTCCTTTCACTAAAGTTTTGCATTGCTAGCATTTCACGTAGCAATGCAATGTTCTATTCTGCACGTTATTATTTTCCCTTGTATTCAAGGCATGTATGAATATATTGAATGATTTTTGGATGTGTTGGAATTTATGTTTTCTTTGAAAAGGAGAAATGGAAGCCCTCACTATTGATTGGGATAATTTGGTTTTCTTGGCAAGGTTTTGTATAGCTTTATCAATAAAATGTGCAATTTAATATATCTTATTGAACTTTACTCTACTTTTGGGCAGACACATGATCTCTGTTAACATATTATATTGATAGAAACTAAAGAATACAGAGAAAGAACTTTGGCAGATAAGCAAGAATGAAAATAAAACTGTGATTAATATATTGTGATTGTATTGAATGAGCAAGTGTGTTTCACATTATCAATTTCATATATACGAATTTTATCCTTTTTTTCCTGAGACTTTGTTAAACTGTCGGTTTTGCACTGCTATCCATTTGTCTTTCTTCTTGGAACACACCTATATAGTGATGAATGAATATAAAAGGGAACAGAGGCAGAGTTTAATTCGAGAGAGTAAATTGATTTGCAGTTTTGTTTTGTTGCTTATGGTCTATTTAAGGCCAACTAATCCATTTGTGGAGTGTGTAAGTTGTAACTCACGCAATATGAAATTGCCTTATTAGAGCTTGTAAGTGAACAGATCACAATTTCTCAATGTGAAAGAGAAGAAAAGAAAAGGGGAAGAAGCCATCTATTTTGAGCAGAAAAATATTATACACTAGAAAATGCATGCTTGCTTGAACATAGAAGATTAAAACTTACTACTGTATGATCACTAGTCGTAGGATATATATATTTAGTAGTTTGTTTTCCACTTGTTTTTGTTAATTACTGTTTTTAGACTCATATAAAAGCACCCAACAGGTGCCTATCCTAGCTATATACAGGAACTACTTGAAAGAATATAAATTCTTCACTTTATTACAACTGTGGTGATGATTGGCCTCGTTCCTAGTGAAATAAATAGCTATTGCTATTGCTTGAGATAGTTTATCCTTCTTGATTTTTTTTCCTGTAAAAGAACTTGCAAATACCAATTAAAGTGCAAGAGCTAAATGACTAGTTGCTTTCCAGTTTCCATTATTCATATTTTTTCCTTTATAAGGTTTGAAGCTGCCTTTTGATGTGTTTTTTCTTTCATGTCTTGTAGTAATTAGCCTCATGCCGTAAAAGAATATGCTTTGATTCTTCCCTTGAGACATATGATACTACAACTGACCAGTTTCAAATTGCACCTTGTAGATGGTAACTTAGAATTTTTGTGAAAAGCCATGCTAGTTGGTGAGAATCCTTTCCTTTAATGACATTATTTGATAACCCATCTAATGTGACAAGATTTTGTTGTTGTTAGTATATGATTGCTGATGCTTCTCTTCAGTTTGTATATAATTGTTAGTATATGATTGCTGATGTACATATGTGCTGCATTGTTCTATCTCAAAGTTAGCTAGATCGCAATAAATCTCTCTAACCTAATAATGGAAGGCAAAATTGCATTAAAGAATTTGCTTCAAGTTCAAGAATTTGCATTGAATTCCACTCATGATTCCTCTTCTGTTAGTAATAATAATACTGTAAGTTCCTATATATCCATGTGATGTGATGTTATTGCATAATTAATAACAATTCTTGAATGATTTGTGCATCATCAGCTAGATCTACTCTTCTGAGTTTGAGCTTGAATCCTCAACAAAATCAAAATTAGTCCCATACCCAAGTAAGTAATAATATAAAGATAAATTTCATTTATTGGTGTTAAGTGGGATCAAGCCCATTTCTTAAGATCTAAATTATATATGATTGTAATTAAGTAGAGTTAAAAACCAAACCAAAAGGGTTAAGGGACAGTGAGAAGAACTTAAAAGTTCTAGTTCAATTCAATTTGATGTTACCAACATTACTACTATTGTTCTGTATTTGATCGAGTCAATTAATTAATTAATTAGTTTTAGGCTTGGCAACCTCGTATCTGTCAACATTTTTATCTGTGTATGCGCAGCTGAATTTAAAATTGGAATAGCAGTAATTCCTTCTTTTGAGTTAAGCTTCAAAGTCATTTTTGAAATTAATAGTGTATATTGAAATTATATCACCTTGTTAGTGAGTTAAACAAATCTCTCAAAGATACTGCATTTTTCAGTGAGTTAAACAAATCTTCAGCGACCACAATTTGAATTGTAAAGTAGAAAAAGAGCTTCTTTCTCTTAAATTGTATCTTATTTGTATTAGATTGAGTATAAGTAGATATGTAGTTATTTGGCTTGTTAATTTTTATGTCACAGGCCAACAAAGTCATGAATAATGTTACAAAGGAAAAAAAAATTCAAGTCTTTATTATATAAATAAATCAGCCATTAGAAATTGTGATATATTTTCTGTCTTTTATAAGAAAAATGAAGCTTCCTTAGCTCTATCCAATTTTTTCTCCTTACTTTTGTCAATTACTATTATACCCTTTAATTCAATTTTCATTAACCTCTGGTTTGTAGATTTTCAGGAGCAGCTGTATTTTTATTTTTTAACTTTAGAATCTCATCATAGTGTTATTACTAATGTTGCTTCCTGGAAGCTGCTTAAATAGTGTTATTTTTATGCTTAAATTTAATGTTGTAGAATAATACCATATATATTTGGAACTATTGACGTTGAGAATTTTTTTATATTTAGAATTATGTCTTATATTGAGGAATTGTGTTATAAAAGATTTAGTTTTTAAATTTTGATATTAAAAAATATATTTTTAATTTGAGAATATGTAAATGAGATGAGATTAATGAATGATTTGAAATTAAAAATAAATAACTACAAGGTTTGTGGAGGTTTGAAAATCTCACAAAATGATTAATTTGTGTTAAATTGAAAAGTCAATTTGTGGGGGTTTTAAATTGCCACAAAAGTGGTTTAAAACTGCCACAAAAATTCAATATAAAACCCCCCACTAAACACATATAAAACCCCCCACTGAATAGATTGTGGAGGTTTTTAAAAACCTCCACAAAAGACCTCGTGACACCTCAAATTTTGGGAGTTTTAGAAACCTCCACAAACCATTTGGTGAGGGTTATAAACCTCCACAAATAAGAAAAAAAAACTGCCAAAAATAAACAAAAACCTTGTAGTGATAATTGTATGTCAAATATGATAATTAAGCATTGTTATGAGGGTTGTTGGCAATATTAATGTTATTAGTTTTAGTGTTATGGTAATGTAAGAGACTAAGTTAGTTTTAATATACCGTATAGTTAAACTGAGATAACATTGCCATTCTCATTTTGTAAACACCCCCTTTTTTTATTTTATAAAAGAAAAATGCTTTTTGCTATCTATAGGGTTGCATATGGATTGGATAATATTCGCATATTTGGGAAATTATCCGTATCCGATCCAAATATTGCAGATATTATTCGATCTGCACTCTGATAGGATTAGATAGCAGATTTTGTAGTGATATCCGCAGATTTGATCCACAGATCCGCGGATCTGCACTTATAATATAAAAGCATAGTTCAAGATACGCAAACTCTAATGGCCTAACCCAGACACCCCCCTCTTACGGCGCTGCTCTCCCTTTCTTCTTTCACCCAGACCTAGTCTCATTCACTGTCTTAGACTCGCCTCACTTCTATCGGCTCCACCTCTATCACCGCCGTTCACTCCGTCAGACCGTCACTGGTACTCGTTAATCATGTCTCCTCCATCGTTCAATGTCCCAGACTCACCTTTCTTCTTCTCTCAGGCTTAGAGCTCCTTTTCTCAAAGCTCACTTCTAACCTCATCCATCACTACCATTCATCTCCATCACCTAGTCACCTCACTTCGCTCCTCCTCGCCACTGCTCCTCACCGCTTGCCGCTGCCGCTCACGCTTTTGCCGCTGCTCCTCGCCCTCCTTGCTACTGCTTCTTGCCCTCCTCACCGCTGCACATGCTTCTCTAGTACAGATCTGCTTATTCTCTTTCACTCCTGCTTTATTTCTCTTCTAAATTAGGGTTCCAATTTTGTTTTTGTTTTTAATTTTTTTGATTGTTTGATATTTAAAATGCAGATATGTTCCTGGATATTTTTCTTGATTCATTTCAATTCTACTTCATTAGTTTTGTTACTACTATTAAAAAAAATTGTTTTTAATTTTTGAAATGTATATCTTTATTATTGTTTTTGTGGCTGTAATTCAGTATAAATATTGATGCTACATTAGGGTTCTAATTCTATTTTTTAAAAATTTTTGTTGATTCTTTTAAATTCTAAAATCTTATTTATTTTTGTCGATATATCCGATACCCGATCCGATATGAAAATGTGCAGATAGGGTCGGATCAGATCCGAGCACAAAAGTGCGGATATTGGATCCAAAAAGATTAGTGCAGATCGAATAGAAATTTCAGTCATATCCGATCCGATTCAATGCTTGTGCAGCCCTAGCCGTCTACATGAAGTCCTTTTGCTGTTGTTATTTCCTCATATGCCCCCCATTTAGAGGCATATTCATGGTTATCAGAATGTTTTTCTATTTGTTCAATATTGTTGACTTTGTTTTTAGCAAAGATTTGCATTATATTTACATTAAATATTCTGTGGGATAATTCACATGAATAGATAGTTTGGGGTTCAACATTACGTAGATGTTCTAAATCAATTTTTGTTACATGCCTGTTCTAAACACCTTTATGGATAAGCATGCAATATGTAAATCGAATTAATTAATCTAATTCGATTAACCACTATACAACATATACAAAGTAAACCGAATCAATTTGATTCGATTTACTACTTATACAACTTGATTCTATATTAATTTTAAAACATAAATGTTAATAAGAAAATACCTTCTATTTGGATTCAAATAAAATAGGGTAAAGTATGGTTTTTTGTCCCTAACTTTTTAAAATTTTCAAAATTATACTTAACGTTTAATTTAGTTCAATTTTGTTCTTAATGTTTAAAATAAGTTTCAATTTTACCCCTATCATTAAATTTTTGACAATCAACAATTAGTTAAATATATATATTTTTTCAATTTTACCCTTAATCCAAACTCATCATAACTCTAACCTTATCCTTTATTCTTCCATTAACCCACTCCACTACAACTACTATCACCTGTACCCGTCCAGACCATCACTAACCCCATATCATCATCATCAGACTACAAGAAAACATCAATTTTGCTATGCTTTTAAAGCATGGCAAAAAGTTAAAAAAGCGTAGCGATAGCTTTTTGCCATTTTTTAGCTATCATTACGCTTTTGAAAGGGTAACATCTGCAAGCATACCGGTAGCTCTATCGCCAAGCTTTTGTTGATCTATTGGCACGCTTTTTTTGCCATGTTTTCAACTATTGCCATGCTTAAAAGCTTGGCCGTATGTTAAAGATATGGCTATACTTTAAAAGTGTGCCAATAGTGAATGATACGACTACGTTTTTGAAGCGTGCCAATAGTGAAAGATATGGCTACACTTTTGAAATGTGCCGATAGTAGATGATATGGCTACGCTTTTAAAGTGTGACTTGATGTGTGGAAAACGATCCAACACAAAACTCACCGGCAAGTGTACCGGGTCGCATCAAGTAATAATAACTCACGTGAGTGAGGTCGATCCCACAGGGATTGAGGGATTGAGCAATTTTAGTTTAGTGGTTGATTTAGTCAAGCGAATCAAGTATTGGTTGAGTTGTTTGTATTTGACAGAAACTAAATTGCTTGAAATGTAAAGGGAGAAGGGGAAATTGCAGTAAATGAAAGAGTAGGAAAGTAAATGTGATGAATCTTAAAGAGCAAGTAAGGTAAATTATAGAAACATAGATTGCAAGAAATGTAAATGACTGAATCTTAAAGTGCAAGAAATGTAAATTGCTTGAATTATAAAAGGAGTTGGGAATTGGGATTGCAGAATTTAAACTAGAACAAATGAATTGCAATTAAACAGAAGAGTAGAGAATTGATTGAATCAAACTAGATCTCAACAGAAAAGTAAAAATACTTTGAGAATTTAAAAACAGAAAGTAAGCAATGCTTAATTTGCAGCAAATTTAAAAGAGGTTGAAGATCTCAGGAGTGGAAGAGACTAGATAACAAGTCTAGATCTCAAATCCTTCCTTGATCTAACAAGAACAATTGCAAAAGAAATAACGAAAAGTAAATTGCAGAATTAAAGAGAAGATGAAGCAGTAAAGTAAACAGAAATGGAAATTCGATTATGCAGAGAAAGTAAACAAGAAATCTCAAGGTGAGATTGAAACAGAAGTTCTTCAATTCTTCACCCAAGATCAAAAGCAAGAAATTAAAGAGTACTCAAGCAAGAACAAGGAAGAAGAGAGATCAATTCTCCTTCCCAATTCTCTAAGATCCAAATTCAAAAGTAAAAAGCTCAAAAATGAAAATGACAATTAGAAGGAAAATTCAAAGTAAAGTCTAGAAGTCCTAATTACATCAAACTAGCTCCTATTTATACACTTTCTATTCTTGGATTTTGGAATTTGGATGGGCTTTTGATTTGGTGAAGAAATGAATTAAGTTGGATTTTTAATTCAATTTTCAGCCCAATATTGCACCTCCCAGGGGTAAGCTCAGTTGGAAAACCAAACTGAGCTCCCAGGTGTTGCTGTCCGTGTCATTTGGTGCGCGTCCCAACCTTGGTTGAGTGTGTGACACTAGAGCTCAGTTAGAATTTTGAACTGAGCTCTAGACTGTGTCAAGTGCGCGCAATGCTTCCTCCTTGGTGTGCCAAAATGCTTGTCACAGACCCTTGGTGTGCAAAATTTGTGCGCCAAAGTGTTGCTTGGCCATGTCAAAGTGTGGGGGAGAAGGGGGAGGTAGTGCTCAGTTGGAAAAACCAACTGAGCTCCCCTTGTGTAGCGCTTAGCTTTGCACTCCAAGGTCCCAGGTTCAAATCCTAGTTGAGGAAGTCTGAAGCAATTTCCTTTGGAAGAGTGGGTGCTCCTCCCTTGTGTTTCCAAGAGCTCCCTGGTTCGAACCTTGGCCAATGCACCTTGGATTATTTTCCTTGCAAGCTTGGTGGCGCTCCTCCCTTATGTTTCAAAGGATTCCCATGTTCGAAACTTGGCCCAAGCATTTTAGCTATTTCTTCTTGATTTTTCTTGCAAGGAGTAGCGTGTGGTTCCAAGTTCGAACCTTGGATGAAGCATTTTGGCTATTTCTTCTTGATTTTCCTTGCAAGGAGCGTTCCTTGCCTCCCCTTGGTCCTTGGTTCAAAACTTGGTGGCTTCCTCCCTTGGAATTTCATTTTGAATTAATTTTGAGAGGTCCCCGATAAAGCTCACTTAGTGAACTGAGCTTTATGTTGTTCCCTTGCTTTCTTTAGTGCTCAGTTGACTATTTGAACTTAGCTTGGTGCCTTACTTTCTCTCATTTGTCTTTGTGAAGCTCAGTTTGCTTTCCCAACTTGGCTTCTATTCTTCTTTGATTTTTGCCACGCTTTTTCTTTCCTTGGACATGCTTCTTAAGCCACGCTTTTCTTATTTTCTTCTTTCTTCACCTACAATTAATCAAAACAACCAATCAAAGTATCACAAAATTCACAAGGTTTATAAATAAATTAATTATCAATCAAATTTAGCTTAAACCTCATGATTTTGTATTAATTAAAGGGTGGTTGATTGATTCAAAGAAGTTATGCATTTTCATTCCAAATTACTTACTTAGAATGCAAGAAAGTGCATAAAACATAATAAAAACAAAGAAAAAGGCTAGTGAAACTAGGCTAAGATGACTTGTCATCACAACACCAAACTTAAAACTTGCTTGTCCCCAAGCAAGTACTTAAACATAAGAGAAGATAGAATGAAATAGATAAGTATGCATGTCCTTATTAGGCAAATAGTTAAATTTGGGTTATGGGGTTTTATGCAGATCAAAAGTAACTCATTTATTACTTGCTGTCAAAACAAACTATGTTTCCTTAAGGGTTCACCAAGGTTGCTGCTATAATTCCTTACCTTTTTGCTTATTTCCCTTGTTAGCTTTTTCTTCTTTCTTTTGCATTTCAGAGCTTATTACTTATTAAAGGCTTGGTGGCAAATGTTGCAGTGGCCTTTGGCTTAATTTCACTCAACATTTCTTCACCACAGACACATGGCTCACCTTTTTCTTCCTAGGATCATTGATGCCCAGCATCTCTTTGGATCACTAAATGTTTTGTAGCTAGGTTGCTCTTTATTGTGGACTTTCAGTTGACAATCCCAAATCAGTTAATCTAAGTTGCTAAGTTTTAAAATACTCCTTAGAACCTACTTGTCCAAGCATATCCTAGTACATAAACACCACAGGCATATGTCCTAGGGTCCAAGCTATTGGTGTCTAGCCTTATTGTTTGTTTCCTTGCCAACTTTTGGCTTTTTCTTCTTTCTTTTTCTTTCTGTTTTGGTTTATTTTCAAGGGGCTTTCATTAATTAAAGGATCATAGCAGCAAACTGGCTTAAGCTTCAAGTAACAAGTCATTCTTCAGCATTTATTCTATGAACTATCAATTGAATCAAACACACACCACCATTAACTTTCATTCTAACTTTTGCAACATTGAACAATTACTTTTCTAAATCAAACATCTTTCTTTTATTCAAACAACAAGGGAAAACAAAACAAAGTATTCAAGTTAATGAGTGATGACAATTATTATGCAGATAACTTTCAAGCAAAAAGTATGCAGATAGCTTTCTTCAACATGTACTTCCACTTGCAACTAAATAATCATTCCAGCCAGACATAAAGGACTCTCTGAATTAAATCATTACATAACAACAAGGATCAAGAATAGGTACAACCTGTTGAGTTGCAGTTTTCCATTCTTCCTTCTATTTGCTCCTTTTGAGTTGTAATTCAGGTGTTCTTTTAATTTGTTGGCTATTTTTCTGCCTGCTCCTCAAATGTTGCTTGCTGTTCAACCCTTTTAGGTATTGGTAAATCTGCAAAGCTTGTGTGTGGGCTCTCGAACTTACTTTGGTGTGTGAACACCAAACTTAGTTCCTTTCCAATATTTCTCATGCAATAAATTATATGTGAACTCTTTTTCTTTTTCAAAAGAAATAAACTAATGACTTGGAAATAGCAAAATAGTTAACTAGTTTATCTAAATGCTCAAAGCTAGCATTATGCAGGAGGTGAGAATATGTTTTATGATGAGATTTTGGTGGAACACCAAACTTAGAATCCTTCATTCTCCCTTATATTGTTTTGGTGTGCAACACCAAACTTAGCTTTTTGCAATATAGATAAGGCTAATTAACCTCTTTGTTGAAATAACTGTGAAAAGAAACTACCTCAGGTTGGGTTGCCTCCCAACAAGCGCTCTTTTATTGTCATTAGCTTGACATTGACCCCCTCTTTTATGGTGGTTGGTGACTGTAGTGCCTCAACTTGTCCCCTCTGATTGTGAGCTTCTTCTTTGTTCCTTGGTGCTCTATCTCAGCATGTTCTAGTGAGAGTATTTTGCTCATAGTATAGTAATCATCGGTCTGTTGGCTTGCTCCCAGTTGTTGATAGATTAATTTCACTTTGTCACCTTTGGAGAGCCCTTCTGTTGGAATTTTTTTGTTCTTCCAACCCTTTTTGATTCTGTTTTTGTTTTTCTTCCCTCCTTTTGTTGACCCTTCTTCTTTGACAATAGGCTCCCTCTTGAGATTTCTTTTCTTAGTTGCCAATACTACAATGTCCTCTTGAGCTTCTTCATTATTTTGCACAGTCTCTTTCTCTTTTTGACCTACTGTATCATCTATCTCTTGCTTGGGAGGGCAGTTGTTGTTTGTCTTGTTGATTCCCTCCTTCCACTACAGATTCTCTTTGTCTGTTTTCGTACCATCCTTCTTTCCATTAATGCTCTATGTTTCTGGCAGTACACTCAGAGTGACACTTTCATCATGCATCCTGAGGGTTAATTCTCCTTGCTCTATGTCTATGATGGCCCTAGCAGTGGCCAAGAATGGTCTTCCCAGTATGATGGAGTCGCCCTCATCCTGATCTGAATCTAAGATCACAAAATCTGCAGGGAAGATGAATCTGTCTACCTTGACTAGAAGGTTTTCAATTATACCCCTGGGGCATATCACTGACTTGTCCACCAATTCTAGAGACATTTGTACTGGTTTCACCTCTTTTATGCTTAGCTTTTTCACTAGAGAGGCAGGCATTAGATTGATACTAGCTCCTAAGTCACACATCACCTTGTTGATGGTCATACTGCCAATGGCGCAGGGTAGAAAGAAACTCCCAGGGTCTTCGAGTTTAGGAGGAAGTCCCTTCTGGATTAGCGCTCTGCATTCCTCAGTAAGCAGTACAGTTTCATTAACTTGCCAACTCTTCTTCTTGTTGATAAGTTCCTTCAAGAACTTTGCATACAGGGGCATTTGCTCAAGTGCTTCAGCTAAAGGAATATTGATCTCCAACTTCTTGAAGATTTCAAGAAATTTTGGGAAGTGTTGGTCCTTAGTCTCTTTGTTGAACCTTTGAGGATATGGCAAAGGTGGTGTGAAGTTCATTTCCTGCCTTTGTTCCTTGGTTGGCTCTTCAATCGCTTCCTTCCCTTTTCTTGATTTTTGTGGCTGATCTTCTTTTTCTTGAGCTTGATTCTGAGTTTGCTTGCTTGCTGTTACATCCTCATCATTGGCTTTCTCTTCTTCAGCTTGTTTCTTGTCACTTTCTTTTGGCTTCTTGGTTGTTTCTTCATTTTTCACCAGGATCTTTCCACTCCTTAGTTGTATTGCCTTGCACTCCTCTTTTGTATTAGGAATGGTGTCACTTGGTAGTGAGCTTGATGGCTTTTCAACGGTAATTTGCTTGGAGAGTTGTCCAATTTGCCTTTCCATATTTTTCATGGAGGCTTCCTGGTTCCTCAATGTCATCTCTTGGTGCTTCATCATCTTTTCCATTAAGAGCTCCAAGTTGTTAATCCTCTGAGAGTCTTGTGAGATTGGTTGATTGTGGGGTGTTGAGGGTTGAGGATAAGTGTTTTGATTTGAGGCTTGGTTATTGGGTGGATGATGGTTAGAATTGGGGTAGGTGTTTTGTGGTTTTCTGTATGTGGCTTGGCTATTATTCTGTTGGTTGTTTTGGTTTGTGTTTTTCCAATTATTTTGGTTTGAGTTTCTCTGCCATGGCTGTTGAGTTTGATTGTGGTTGTCTCCCCATCTGAGGTTGGGATGGTTCTTCTATGAAGGGTTGTAAGTATCACCATAGACTTCATTTAGCCCAGAATTTTGGTTGTGCATGTACTGGACTTGTTCTTGCTGTTGCTCCTCTTGAGTTTCTTCATTTTGCCCCCATGTGGTTAATGGTTGGCTAGTGTTAACTGCTGCAACTTGGAGGCTATCAATCCTCTTGGCCATTTGCTCAAATTGTTGTTGAATTTGCT
>NC_029794.2:51025702-51044358 GCF_000816755.2 Arachis ipaensis
TTGTAAAGAGCCTCCTGTTGAATAATCCAAAGCCTTTTGAGATTTCAGTGTCAAGCCTTCATAGAAATTCTGCAATCTGTCCCACTCACTGAACATTCCTGGTGGACACTTCCTGATTAGAGCTTTTGTATCATTCCCATGCCTCATACAAGGGTTCAGCATCCATTTGTGTGAATGTTTGCAGTTCAGTCTTCAATCTAATAACTCTTTGAGGTGGGTAAAACTTGGCAAGGAACTTGGTTACTAGATCATCCCAATTGTTGATGCTGTCTCTTGGGAAGGATTCCAACCATTGAGTGGCTTTGTCTCTGAGAGAAAATGGAAATAGCAGTAGCTTGTAACTGTCAGGGTGCACACCATTGGTTTTGACAGTGTCACAAATCCTCAAGAAGGTGGACATGTGTTGGTTAGGGTCTTCAAGTGGTCATCTTCCATAAGAACAATTGTTTTGAACCAAGGTGATGAGTTGTGGCTTTAGTTCAAAGTTATTTGCATTGACATTTGGGATAAGAATGCTACTCCCACAATGTCTAGGATCTGCACATGTGTAGGAAGCCAAAACTCTTCTCTGTGGTGGATTATTGTTGTTATTGGCTTTCCCTTCTGTTCCATTTGGTGGGTTTGTTAAGTGTTCCTCCATATCTTGGAATTCTTCTTCTGACTCCTCTTCTCCAATAATGTTTTTTCCTCTTTCAGCTCTTCTTAATCTTCTGAGGGTTCTTTTGTCTTGTTCACAAAAAGTGGGTATAACTCTCCTTGTACCTGACATACAACCAAAGCATAAGAATCACACAATACTAGAAATGCAACAACACTTCAATCCATTGCTGAAGTGAAATGTTAGTTGGCTTAAGCAAAAATTCAAACAGTTAGTGTGTTTGTCAAAAATTAAAGAAACAGAAAATAAAAAGTGCTTGATCTAGATCTTCACTTCACTTAATCATTGTCAATCTAATTCAATCCCCGGCAACGGCGCCAAAAACTTGATGTGTAGAAAACGATCCAACACAAAACTCACCGGCAAGTATACCGGGTCACATCAAGTAATAATAACTCACGTGAGTGAGGTCGATCCCACACGGATTGAGGGATTGAGCAATTTTAGTTTAGTGGTTGATTTAGTCAAGCGAATCAAGTATTGGTTGAGTTGTTTGTATTTGACAGAAACTAAATTGCTTGAAATGTAAAGGGAGAAAGGGAAATTGCAGTAAATGAAAGAGCAGGAAAGTAAATGTGATGAATCTTAAAGAGCGAGTAAGGTAAATTGTAGAAACTTAGATTGCAAGAAATGTAAATGACTGAATCTTAAAGTGCAAGAAATGTAAATTGCTTGAATTATAAAAGGAGTTGGGAATTGGGATTGCAGAATTTAAACTAGAACAAATGAATTGCAATTAAACAGAAGAGTAGAGAATTGATTGAATCAAACTAGATCTCAACAGAAAAGTAAAAATGCTTTGAGAATTTAAAAACAGAAAGTAAGCAATGCTTATTTTGCAGCAAATTTAAAAGAGGTTGAAGATCTCAGGAGTGGAAGAGACTAGATAACAAGTCTAGATCTCAAATCCTTCCTTGATCTAACAAGAACAATTGCAAAAGAAATAAAGAAAAGTAAATTGCAGAATTAAAGAGAAGATGAAGCAGTAAAATAAACAGAAATGGAAATTCGATTATGCAGAGAAAGTAAACAAGAGATCTCAAGGTGAGATTGAAACAGAAGTTCTTCAATTCTTCACCCAAGATCAAAAGCAAGAAATTAAAGAGTACTCAAGCAAGAACAAGGAAGAAGAGAGATCAATTCTCCTTCCCAATTCTCTAAGATCCAAATTCAAAAGTAAAAAGCTCAAAAATGAAAATGACAATTAAAAGGAAAATTCAAAGTAAAGTCTAGAGGTTCTAATTACATCAAACTAGCTCCTATTTATACACTTTCTATTCTTGGATTTTGGAATTTGGATGGGCTTTTGATTTGGTGAAGAAATGAATTAAGTTGGATTTTTAATTCAATTTTTAGCCCAATATTGCACCTCCCAGGGGTAAGCTCAGTTGGAAAACCAAACTGAGCCCCCAAGTGTTGCTGTCCGTGTCATTTGGTGCGCATCCCAGCCTTGGTTGAGTGTGTGACACTAGAGCTCAGTTGGAATTTTGATCTGAGCTCTAGACCGTGTCAAGTGCGCGCAATGCTTCCTCCTTGGTGCGCCAAAATGCTTGTCACATCCCCTTGGTGTGCAACATTTGTGTGCCAAAGTGTTGCTTGGCCGTGTTAAAGTGTGGGGGAGAAGGGGGAGGTAGTGCTCAGTTGGAAAAACCAACTGAGCTCCCCTTGTGTAGCGCTTAGCTTTGCACTCCAAGGTCCCAGGTTCAAATCCTGGTTGAGGAAGTCTGAAGCAATTTCCTTTGGAAGAGTGGGTGCTCCTCCCTTGTGTTTCCAAGAGCTCCCTGGTTCGAACTTTGGCCAATGCACCATGGATTATTTTCCTTGCAAGCTTGGTGGCGCTCCTCCCTTATGTTTCAAAGGATTCCCAAGTTCGAAACTTGGCCCAAGCATTTTAGCTATTTCTTCTTGATTTTCCTTGCAAGGAGTAGCGTGTGGTTCCAAGTTCGAACCTTGGATGAAGCATTTTGGCTATTTCTTCTTGATTTTCCTTGCAAGGAGCGTTCCTTGCCTCCCCTTGGTCCTTGGTTCAAAACTTGGTGATGCACGGAAAACTTGTCTCATAACAAATTTCCTTCGGCAAGTGTACCGAATTTGTCGTCAAGTAAAAACTCAAAATAGAGTGAGGTCGAATCCCATAGGGATTGATTGATCAAGCAACTTTAATTAGAGGAATGTTCTAGTTGAGCGAATCAGAATTTGGGTTGAGAATTGCAGAAAATTAAATGGTGGAAAAGTAAATAACAGAAAAGTAAATGCTAGAAATAAGGAGCTGAATGTAGATGACGGAAAATAAATTGCAGAATCTTAAATGGGAATGGAGTAATTGCTCATAAAAGTAAATGACAGAAATTAAAGAGAATGGGTAAGATCAGAAATGGGGAGTTCATTGGGCTCAGGAGATGTTGCATTCTCCGGATCAATTTCATTTTCATCTCTTCCTCAATCAATGCACTCATTGATCTCTTTCAAGTAAAATCAAGAGAAAAGATAGAAGAAGAATAATGAAAACTAGTATTGATCCATCAAATTACAACAGAGCTCCCTAACCCAATGAAAGGGGTTTAGTTGTTCATAGCTCTGGAAAATGAAAACAAAGATGGAGAATACATGATGAAACTAGAAGTGCAGAGAAAGTAAAATACAGAGAGTAATTCTATGCCAAGAGGCTCCCTATAATTTTCCACTCCCTAAATAATTCAAAGCTACTCTTATATATACTACACTTCTGATCTTCTAGTTGGCTCTTCAAGTCTTGGGTATGGGCCTTTGGATCTTGAGTTTGAAGCAGTTATCTTCTTTATTGGGCTTGGCTTTACCTGCAGAGAGAAAGTGTGAAGTGGGCAGAGACTTTAGCTCAGGACGTTAGTGGTGTTAACATTCAGTGAAAATATGGGTTCAAGAACGTTAGTGACAATCACCTTTTTCACTAACGTTCCTCACCCAAGTAAGAGCCACGTTAACCTCAACGTTAGTGGTACAAACGTTGCCACTAACGTTGCCTCTTTGTCCTTCGCACACGTTATTGGGACTTACCTTTCCCAATAACGTTGAGAAGCCTCCTCCTTCCCTACGTTAGAGTCCACGTTAACTTAGTTAACGTGGCTCCTTAACGTAGGCTTGCCAACCTTCGAGAACGTTAGTGACATTTACCTTTGTCACTAACGTTCCAATGTGCCCCTAGCTCCCACGTTAGAGTCCACGTTAACTAGGTTAACGTGGCTGTGCTAGCCTTCTCCAATGTTAGTGATAAAGGTGAATGTCACTAACGTTGGCTCATCATCTCTCCTCCTCACGTTAGCTTCCACGTTAACTAAGTTAACGTGGGAGTTAACGTGGCTCATTGTGGCTTGTGTGGGCGCCTTCCAATGTTAGTGACAATGTTAGGTGTCACTAACGTTGGTGATCACCTTCCTTTTTCACGTTAGCTTCCACGTTAACTAGGTTAACGTGGGAGTTAACGTGGCTTAATGGGACTTGTGTGGGTTAATCCCAACGTTGGTGACAATGTTTGGTGTCACTAACGTTGTCGATCACCTACTTTCTTCACGTTAGCTTCCACGTTAACTAGGTTAACGTGGAAGTTAACGTGGCTTATTGTGACTTGGCCAACGTTAGTGACAAAGTTGAATGTCACTAACGTTGGCTTCCCCTTTACTTCTTAACGTTAGAGGCCACGTTAACTAAGTTAACATGGCTCTTAACATGGCCACTTATGAGCTTGGTCCAACATTAGTGACAAAGGTAAGTGTCACTAACGTTGGCTCCATTTCCTTTTCTCCACGTTAGAGTTCACGTTAACTTAGTTAACATGACTCTTAACGTGGGCAACGATGGCTTCGAGAGCGTTATTGGCGATTACTTTTCTCATTAACTTTGCAAGTTACTCCCATTCCACGTTAGGAGTTATGTTAATTAGATTAACGTGGCTGCTAATGTGGTTCTTCCTTGCTTCCTTTGTCCTGAAATCAAGCAACAGAGTGCATCAAATTAGAATACTCACTGTGATTGCATCCCATGAGACTTTTATTCATTGATCCTTTTATTGTTATTTCAGGGCTTATTTGTGTTCTTAGGCTAAGTGCTCTGTAAGGGGGCGACTCTTTAAGATAAGCTTTCAGCCAACACTCCCGAACCAGTTGGTTCAAGATGCTAGGTGTTAAGACACCCCTACGGACTTACTTCCTCAAGTCTCTTTCCCCCATACATACACACCACAGGCATATAGTTTATTTATTTTCTTTTCTTGAGACCTTGGTGTCCAGCACCTCTTTGGGTTACTAAATGCTCTGTAGTGAAGGTTACTCTTGATAGTGAACTTTTAGCTGATAATCCCGAGTTAGTTAACCCAAGTTACCAAGTGATAAGGCACCCCTAAGAGCTTATTCATCCAAGTAGATCCCTCACGCAGGAGCACCACAGACACATGCATCAAGATTAAAACCATTGGTGCCTAGCCTTATTGCTTACTCTTTTTTCTTTTATTTTTCAACCTTTATTTGTTCTTTCCCTTTTTCTTATTAGGATCTTCTTATTTAGCTAGTCTCATGGGGTGTATTCAAAGCATAGTATTCATGACAGATAGTTGTCTTCCCACCTTGTGGTTGAACCAATTTAGCTAACTTATGATCACACCATAAACTCATGAACTTACTCCATAGTATGAGCTCCTCTCTGGTCTTTTGAAACACTCATTCTCTTTTTTATTTGATTCAAAGGGACAAGCATACAAGTTAGTAAGGAGATGATGCAGTAACATAAAGACTAGCAAACATAGACCTATTCAAAAAAAACTTAAAAGACAGAATTTAAAAAGGTTCAAACTACTATGGAAGCATGTTCTATTTCATATAAGATCTTCCTTATTTAAAGCATAGAGAAAAATGGACCAAAGAAGGAACTCCACCACCTTTTACTCGTGTGGTTGCCCATGCTCTTTTCCTTGTTTGTCCTCTTTGTGTCCTCTTGCATTTCCTTACATCCGTGCCAATCTTGCTTGCTTCCAATCCTCAAGTGCCTTCCTTACTGATTCATGATTCTCTTCCACCTTTCGTCTTTCTTCTCGTGCTAATTCATCCCTCATTTCTTCGTACCTTGTAATTCTTGGATGCAATATAGGCAGCTGTCCTACTAAGTAACCGAGCCTGGCTTTAGTGTTTATATGATGCCCAGTCTCGCTCAGGTAAACTCCTTCTGCGAATGCCCTTTGCTCGTCCAGTAGTTCTGCCTATTCTATTTGTCTTCGATGCATCTCATGTATGTGTGCACCTTGATGTGCTTGGATGTTGATTAGCCTCTGGATGGATTTTTGTTATTCATTTTGCCTCTGTTCCATCCTGTGGAATGTTTCACCCCATTGTTGTCCTTGACTCAGTTGTTGCTCTATCATTTGCTTTTGCCACTCCCCTTGTTGAGTCATCCATCTTGAGAGTGATTCCTCTTGCTGCCCCATCATCTGTAGTTGAAGCTCTTTCTGTGCTCCTTGGCTTTCCAAATATTGTCGAGATAGGCCATCAATAGCTTCCTGCAGTTGGTGCATATCCAAGGTGACTGGTGCTTGCCCTTCTAAGATTTGTCCTTCTACTACTTGAGGGGCTGGCCTCTTCCTTTGCTTCCGTTGAGGCAGAAGGGATGCGGTAGCATGCATTCGTCGAACGGTTATTGGAATGCCCTCTTTTATTCACACGGGGTCCTCATCTTCAAATACCACCCCAGCTTTCTTGCACAGTCGGTAAATAGTGCTGGGGTAACCTAATGTTCCTCTTGAGTCGCTTTTCTCTGCTATTTTTCTAATGCCTTCTGCTATGAGTTCATGAACCTTGATTTCTCCACCCTGTACTAGGCAATGTATCATAGTTGCTCGATTAATATTGACCTCTGAATTATTTGCAGCTGGGAGGATGGACCTCCTTACGAGTTCAAACCACCCTTTGGCTTCTGGGCTAAGGTCTCCCCTCTTGATGAACCGGGGTCTTCCATCTGCATACCTCTCCCAATCAGCTGCTATGACACAGATGTCAGTCACGATTTCTGTGAGCTCATCATTGTTAGGGCTCTTACTTATCCTTGCATGATAACTGGGCTCATCAAAATGTGGTGATTTCAAGTGAAGAGTTCTTGTTATAGCATTTGGGCTGAAGTCTACCTCCTTTCCTCTTACATAGCTTTTGAAGGTTGGGGCGCTGGTTTTGTCTTCTCTAACCACATTTGCGTAGAACTCTTTGATGAGGTTTGCATTGATCTTCCCCTCTGGATTAGTGAGCCTTTGCCACCCTCTTTGTTTAATTTTCTCCCGAATCTGTGGGCACTCATTTTCATTGATTTGGAAGGTTAACTCAGGCAGTATCTTCTTGATCTTGATCCTTTCAAATTCTTGTTCATGGAAGGCAGTTTTGAATCTCTTCTCATCAAAAGGAATGTTCTCCATTGGTTCCTTCCTCTTTTGCCTCTTGGAGCTTGATGATGCCATGAATTTGAGTTGCTGTGTGAGGGGATTGGAAGGTAAGGATAGATGAGGAATTTGGTTGGTTAAGACGAGGTGTGATGAAGGGATTTTGGATGCCGAAAGTGTGAAGTGTGGAGAGTGAGAATTTGAATGTGAGGGGTAAGTATGCACTAGGACTCATTTATATAGGGAGATTATGAGTGAGTGGAGGGTGTGGATTGATGGAATGGTTGCTTGATGGACGGTTGGGGTTGTGCATGGAGAAAGGACAAGGATCATCACTTTATGATGGGGATTGCTCGGTCTTCAAGGGTCCCATTCTTTTCCATGTTGCATCGCAACATTTTCCAATGCATTTCCTTTTGGGAACAAGTGGGTAGTCCCTCTTCATGAAGTGGCCGAACCTTCCTTATTTCATTGTCCAATCAATCTCCTTCAATGCTCCTCTCCTTTTCCCTATAAAGATCAAATAAGAAAAGTAAGAATTAATATCATAAAAAAAACAAGTTAAACTTTACGGCTAGAATAATAAAAAGAAGAAAAGATTTTTGTTTATTCATGAACTCCAACTAACTAACTAACTGTGTATCCTTACATGCACATTGGTGCGATCTTCTTGTTCCTCCACTCCCTTGGTACCTTCTTCTTTGTCTCTTTTGATGTTGCCTTACTCTTTGTGACTTCTTCTTCTAAGGGAATTTTGTTGTTGTCTTCACATGTCTCTGGTGGTTTAGGTTCCTCCAGCTTTTCCTTGAGCTGTGACAACTGCTTATTTCCTTGTTCATCAACCAAGGGCTTTCCCAGATGGGCTGGTTGTGCTTCACTGCTTGCTTCCTCTGTCAGCATCTCATTATGATCTTTGCTTGGTTCTTTGTTCTCTTGGTCTGATTCTTGTGAGAGTTTGAAGACATTAAAGCTGAGTCGTTCATCATGGATCCTCAATATTAGCTCCTCTCGCTCCACATCTATGAGTGCTCTGGCTGTAGCTAGGAATGGTCTTCCCAATATGATTGGGTGAGTGTGACTCTCTTCCATGTCCAGAATGACAAAGTCTGTGGGAAGAAAGTATTTCCCAACCTTTACCAACACATTTTCTACCACTCCTATTGCTTGTTTTTGAGTTTTGTCTGCCAGCCTGATGACTACATCTGTGGGCATTATCTCATTGATCTTCAGCCTCTTTACCAGGGATAAGGGCATTAAGTTGATGCTTGCTCCCAAATCGCAGAGTGCTTTATCAAACATTGTTTCTCCTATGGCACAAGGGACATGAAAACTCCCTGGATCTTTTCTTTTTGTAGGCAACTGTGGTTGAATGAGGGCACTGCACTCCTTGTTCATCACTATAGTTTGGCCTCCCTTGAGTGAGCTTTTCCTGGGAAGCAGCTCCTTCATATACTTGATGTATGCAGGCATTTGTTGAATAGTCTTGATGAATGGTATGTTGACATGCAGAGATGCAAACAAATCTAGAAACCTTGAGTATATTCTCTTCTCCACAGCACCATTGAGCAGTTGGGCAAAAGGTGCATAGAGTCTCAGCAGCTCCTGTTTTGAGATTTCTGGTTCTTGGTAATCTTTTTCCTCCTTCTCTGTTGAGGTATCTCCAGGTTATTCTGCCGACTTGTTTGGCTTGTCCTCAGTCTCCTTATCACTTATAGTGACCATCTTGCAATCTTCCCATCTTACTTTCTTTGTTTCACCTCTCGGATTCTTCTCTGTGTCACTTGGGAATCCATCTGTAGGTTTGGAAATCTGCTCAGAGAGATACCCCACTTGGGATTCCAACCTCTTGATTGTGTCTCCCTGGTTCTTGAAATTGGCTCGCACTTCCTCCTTGAATGCCTTGTTGTCTTGAATCTCTTTGCCTATGCCTTCAAGTAGATTCTCAATCCTTGAGAGTCTGTCATCAAATGATGGTAGATTGGGATTAGAGGTGGAAGGATGAGGTAAGTTATTTTGGTTTTGATATGAATGTGGAAAGGTGTTGTTATGGGGGTGTTGATATGGTCTAGATGTGAAATGTTGGTAGGCTGCATTGTTGTTGGGATTTGAACGTCTTTGATCTAGGCCTTGGTCTTGTTGATTTTCCCACCCAAAGTTTGGGTGATTCCTCCATCCAGGGTTATAAGTCTTAGAGTATGGATCATGGTTTTGCCTAGGTGAATTCCCAATGTAGTTGGCTTGCTCCTGACTACCCTCTGCTTCTTCATTCACTCCTTCTTGGGTTGTTGATGAAGTAGTGATTGCTGCTACTTGGTTCCTCTCCATCTTCTTGGTGAGGTCAGCCAGCTGCTGGGTAATGAGCTTGTTTTGGGCCAGCAGAGCATCTACATTGTTTAGCTCCATTACTCCTCTAGTGTTGCCTCTTTCAGAAGCATAGAAATAATCATTCTCTGCTACTGTTTCAATGACATCTATGGCTTTCTCAATGGTCTTCTTCTTGTTCAAAGATCCTCCGGATGAATGGTCTACTGCCATCTTTGATTCATATGACAGGTCTTCATAGAAAATGTACAGCTGCACCCATTCGTTGAACATGTCAGGTGGACACCTCCTTGTCAGGTCCTTAAACCTCTCCCATGCTTCATAAAGAGTCTCACCATCTTGTTGCCTAAAAGTTTGGACCTCAGCTCTCAGCCTATTGATTCGTTGAGGAGGGTAAAATCTTGCTAAGAATTTGTTTACCACATCTTCCCAGGTTGTCAAGCTCTCCTTCAGGAAAGACTCCAGCCACTTGGCTGCCTTATCCTTGAGTGAGAATGGAAATAAGAGCAGTCTATAGGCGTCAGGATGAACACCATTAGACTTCACTGTGTCACATATTCTCAGGAAGGTGGTTAGATGTTGATTGGGGTCTTCTTGGACACTTTCTCCGAATGAACAGTTGTTCTGAACAAGGGTGATGAGCTGTGGTTTTAGTTCAAAATTGTTGGCATGGATGGTTGGCTTTTGAATGCTACTTCAACAGTTTCCTGGGTTTGGATTGATGTAAGAGCCTAAAATTCTTCTATCCTCCCCAGCATGATTTGCTCGACCTCCTCCGCCATGGTTGTGAGCCTCTTCTTCATGATGGTTTTCCATGTTTTCTTCTATATTTGGTTCGAAGTATTCCTCAAAGTATTCCTCCTCTTCCTCAGCACCAACTACACATTTTTCTGTTGCTTCCCTTCTTAATCTAAGGAAGGTCCTCTCAGGTTCAGAATCAAAGGAAGTTGAAGCCCCGCTTCTTCTCCCTGTCATACAACCAACAAGTACAAGCAAGGAAAATAGATGCAGAAAGTATTTCTGTCAGAATGACTGTTAGTGTGAGTGATGCAATATATCAAACAGTTAGTGGGTTAGTGAAATGAATGGTAAATAACTAAAAATGAAAAAGTAGGGGGAAGGGAAGAAATTAACTAAAACTGAAAGTAAATTACTCAAACAGAAAATTAAATCAAACAAAACAAAAATGCTCAATCTAGTTATCCTCCAATTTAATTGCAGATAAAGTAAAATACAGAGAGTAATTCTATGCCAAGAGGCTCCCTATAATTTCCCACTCCCTAAATAATTCAAAGCTACTCCTATATATACTACTCTTCTGATCTTCTAGTTGGCTCTTCAAGTCTTGGGTATGGGCCTTTGGATCTTGAGTTTGAAGCAGTTATCTTCTTTATTGGGCTTGGCTTTACCTGCAGAGAGAAAGTGTGAAGTGGGCAGAGACTTTAGCTCAGGACATTAGTGGTGTTACGTTCAGTGAAAATATGGGTTCGAGAACGTTAGTGACAATCACCTTTTTCACTAACGTTCCTCACCCAAGTAAGAGCCACGTTAACCTCAACGTTAGTGGCACAAACGTTGCCACTAACATTGCCTCTTTGTCCTTCGCACACGTTATTGGGACTTACCTTTCCTAATAACATTGAGAAGCCTCCTCCTTCCCTACGTTAGAGTCCACGTTAACTTAGTTAACGTGGCTCCTTAACATAGGCTTGCCAACCTTCGAGAACGTTAGTGCCACTTACCTTTGTCACTAACGTTCCAATGTGCCCCTAGCTCCCACGTTAGAGTCCACGTTAACTAGGTTAACGTGGCCTTTAACGTGGCTGTGCTAGCCATCTCCAACGTTAGTGATAAAGGCGAATGTCACTAACGTTGGCTCATCATCTCTCCTCCTCACGTTAGCTTCCACGTTAACTAAGTTAACGTGGGAGTTAACGTGGCTCATTGTGGCTTGTGTGGGCTCCTTCCAATGTTAGTGACAATGTTAGGTGTCACTAACGTTGGCGATCACCTTCCTTCTTCACGTTAGCTTCCACGTTAACTAGGTTAACGTGGGAGTTAACGTGGCTTAATGGGGCTTGTGTGGGTTAATCCTAATATTGGTGATAATGTTTGGTGTCACTAACATTGTCGATCACCTACTTTCTTCACGTTAGCTTCCACGTTAACTAGGTTAACGTGGAAGTTAACGTGGCTTATTGTGACTTGGCCAACGTTATAAGGCTAGTGAAACTAGGATAAGATGACTTGTCATCATGACTATAGTGTGGTTACTACAAGAAAAATGCTGAGTACAGTTAGATTTACCATCGGATTTAGCATCGCGGAGTAGCGTCGAATTTACCGGAGGTAATGGCGTCGAATTCGTAAGGTTAAGTAATTACTTGCGGATTTTGGTTTCCAATAGTAAATTTGCTAGTAATATTTGGAGGAAAAAAATAAATTGGCGTGTCTTTTACTGTCGGAAAAATCCGACGGTAAACCCAATTAGTGAAACGCTGCATTTTGTTGACCCGCAATATGGTTTATCATCGAAAAAATCCGACGGTAACAGGCGTAAATTCAAATCGGGAACGATCTTACCACTAATTTGAGATTCACTCATCCTTGCCACTTCACCATTCACCTTCTCCCTTCTTAGAACACCGTGCCGCACCATAGACCCACCACCACCACTTCCCAGCTTCGCCTCTCTTCTTCCTCATGTCTCTACTCGATTTTGCTTCCTGCTCGCGTGCTGCTGCGCCTCCCTCCGCCTCTCCTCTGTCTTTTTGGGTGGTTGTTGTTGCTCGTCCCTCATCATTCGTGCCTCCGTGGTTGTGTTGTTTGCACACTGTTGTGCATCATCAAAGTTCTGGAATCAATTCTCCTCTGTAACAACAGGTAACCATTTTAATTTTTTTCCAGGTATTCTAATATTTTATTTGCTGCATTAATTTTAAGTAGTTGATTCATTGATGTTATTATTATTAATTTTATTGTTGATTGGTTTATGATGCTAATTATGAATATGCAGTGATATTACTAATTATGAATATTCTGAGGTTTTGTTGATTGTTGAATTGGTTTTATATGAATTCATAATATAAAGAAAAAATTGACATTATTCCAATTATCCAATGAATATTTTCTTATTTTGAAAATGTGTCATTTTAGGAAGAAATATTATTTTAAGTATATGTGTTATGTACATTATTGAGCTTCTTGTTGATTTTTTTCTTATTTTTAACTTGCAAATGTTTTGAAATCATCTTAGGTGCACTAATTGAGTTGAATTTGAACTTTGAAAAGTGTTTCGATTATTGAACTGAATTGTTGAATATTGTTGATGGAGTTGTTTGAAATTGCCTGAATTATGTTGATTCACTGTGTTACCACTACAAGAAAAATGTTAATTATCGTCGGATTTAGCGTTGTACATTAGTGTTGACTAAAGCGACAAATTTATTGACGATTTTGATGGGGAATTGGTTTAGTCAAATCGTTATCGGCATATTTCCAATTCCGACGGTAATCTCACTGGTAGTACTTGGAGGGAAAATGGGGAAAATAAGCGCGAAATGTAGCATGGGATTACCATCGAAACAATCTGCTGGTAACCCCATTTTAGTGAAACGCTCCGTTTTGGTCACATGTAGCGAGTTACCGTCGGATTTATCCACCGATAAATCCAACGATAATGAGCTCTAAAATTCAAAGCGCAAACCCCTCTCCCCCTTCAATTCAAAATAACTCTCTCTCTCTCTAATCTCTCTTCTCCCCACAACCGCTGACGACGACACCTCCGTCCTCTCCTTGCACCTTCCGTTTGCTGCGACGTCTCCATTCCAGCCGCCGTTGCAAATCGTACCCTCCGTTGCAGCCGCCGCTCTTTTCAATTCCAACGAGCGCCGTCCTTCGTGTTGGCAGCTTCTTCCCCTCGTCCAGTACGCTTCATCTGCCGCCAAGTTCGTCATCATCCGCCAGGTCCAGGTTAGAATCTGATTGACCATTTTTTATAACATTTATTATTATTCCCTTTTGACATTGGTTCATATGGTAGTATACATTTACTCATATATTGTGGGTTTTTTAAGTGAATTTTATGAATTTGCCAACACTTGCTACAATAGATTTAGACTAAAGGTTATATATATGTATTTAGTTTATTTATCATGTGGTTGAAGATTTGTTTTTTGCTGCATATTTTAACAAGGATACATATTACTTCTCATTAGAAATCTGTGCAAGCTTCTCTTTAGTTAATGGTGCACAAAATCGTGATTGTTCATTCCCCGGCAACGGCGCCAAAAACTTGGTATGCACGTTCATAATCTTAGTTCTTTTTTACAAATTCGCACAACTAACCAGCAAGTGCACTGGGTCGTCCAAGTAATAAACCTTACGTGAGTAAGGGTCGATCCCACGGAGATTGTCGGCTTGAAGCAAGCTATGGTCATCTTGCAAATCTCAGTCAGGCGGATTCAAATGGTTATGGTGAATTGATAGTTAAAATATAATTAAAATATAAAATAGGATAGAGATACTTATGCAATTCATTGGTGAGAGTTTCAGATAAGCGTATGGAGATGCTTTTGTTCCATCTGAACCTCTGCTTTTCTACTGCTTTCATCCTATCACTCATACTCCTTTCCATGGCAAGCTGTATGTTGGGCATCACCGTTGTCAATGGTTACATCCCGTCCTCTCAGTGAAAATGGTCCAAATGCACTGTCACCGCACGGCTAATCATCTGTCGGTTCTCAATCATGTTGGAATAGGATCCAGTGATCCTTTTGTGTCTGTCACTACGCCCAACACTTGCGAGTTTGAAGCTCGTCACAGTTATCCCTTCCCAGATCTTACTCGGAATACCACAGACAAGGTTTATACTTTTCGGATCTCAAGAATGGCCGCCAATAATTCTAGCCTATACCACGAAGACTCTGATCATGAACCAGGAGGCTAAGAGATACGCATTGAAGCTTGTTTTCATGTAGAACGGAAGTGTTTGTCAGGCATGCGTTCATAAGTGAGAATGGTGATGAGTGTCACATAATCATCACATTCATCATGTTCTTGTGTGCGAATGAATATCTTAGAATAAGAATAAGCTTGAATTGAATAGAGAAACAATAGTACTTTGCATTAATTCATGAGGAATAGCAGAGCTCCACACCTTAATCTATGGGGTGTAGAAACTCTACCGTTGAAAATACATAAGAACAAGGTCTAGGCAAGGCCGAATGGCCAGCCTCCCCCAAATGGCATATGAATTTGAAAAAAGGGAAAAAGACCGATCCCTGATCAAGGATGATCAAAAGATTCTAAAATAAATCACTAAAAGTAGTTTTTATACTAAACTAGTAGCTAGGGTTACATAAGATAAGTAAATGATGTAGAAATCCACTTCTGGGCCCACTTGGTGTGTGCTTGGGCTGAGCATTGAGCTTTTATATGTAGAGACTCTTTTTGGAGTTAAACGCCAGGTTGTAGCCTGTTTCTGGCGTTTAACTCCAGAATAGGGCAGGAAGTTGGCGTTTGAACGCCAGTTTGCATCATCAAAACTCGGGCAAAGTATGGACTATTATATATTGCTGGAAAGCCCTGGATGTCTACTTTCCAACGCAATTGAGAACGCGCCAATTGGGTTTCTGTGACTCCAGAAAATCCACTTCGAGTGTAGGGAGGTCAGAATCCAACAGCATCTGCAGTACTTCTTCAGCCTCTGAATCAGATTTTTGCTCATGTCCCTCAATTTCAGCCAGAAATTACCTGAAATCACAGAAAAACACACAAACTCATAGTAAAGTCCAGAAATGTGATTTTTATTTAAAAACTAATAAAATTATATTAAAAAACTAACTAAATCATACTAAAAACTATGTAAAAACAATGCCAAAAAGCGTATAAATTATCCGCTCATCATAACACCAAACTTAAATTGTTGCTTGTACCCAAGCAACTGAAAATCAAATAGGATAAAAAGAAGAGAATATACTATAAATCCCAAAATATTAATGAAACTTAGCTCCAATTAGATGAGCAGGACTAGTAGCTTTTTGTCTCTTAACAGTTTTGGCATCTCACTTTATCCCTTGAAGTTCAAAATGATTGGCATCTATAGGAACTCAGAATTCAGATAGTGTTATTGATTCTCCTAGTTTAGTATGTTGATTCTTGAACACAGCTACTTTATGAGTCTTGGCCGTGGCCCTAAGCACTTTGTTTTCCAGTATTACCATCTGATACATAAATGCCATAGACACATAATTGGGTGAAACTTTTCAGATTGTGACTTAGCTTTGCTAGAGTCTCCAATTAGAGGTGTCCAGGGTTCTTAAGCACACTCTTCTTTTTTCTTTGGACCTAGATTTTAACCGCTTAGTCTCAAGTTTTCACTTGACACCTTCACGCCACAAGCACATGGTTAGGGACAGCTTGGTTTAGCCGCTTAGGCCAGGATTTTATTCCTTTTGGGCCCTCCTATCCACTGATGCTCAAAGCCTTGGATCCTTTTTATTACCCTTGCCTTTTGGTTTTAAGGGCTATTGGCTTTTTCTGCTTGCTCTTTTTTTTTTCTTTATTTTAATTTTTATTTTTATTTTTTTTTCGCATTTTTTCTGCATGCTTTTGTATTCACTGCTTTTTCTTGCTTCAAGAATCAATTTTATGATTTTTCAGATTATCAATAACAGTTCTCCTTTTTCATTATTCTTCAAGAGCCAACAATTTTAACATTCATAAACAACAAATTCAAAAGACATATGCACTATTCAAGCATTCATTCAGAAAACAAAAAGTATTGTCACCTCATCAAAATAATTAAACTAATTTCAAGGATGAATTCGAAATTCATGTACTTCTTGTTCTTTTGTAATTAAAACATTTTTCATTTAAGAAAGGTGATGGATTCATAGGACATTCATAGCTTTAAGACATAGACACTTAGACACTAGTGATCATGTAATAAGACACAAACATAAATAAAACATAAAGTATAGTAAACAAAAAACAGAAAAATAAGAACAAGGAGATTAAGGAATGGGTCCACCTTAGTGAGGGTAGCGTCTTCTTCCTCTTGAAGAACCAATGGTGTTCTTGAGCTCCTCTATGTCCCTTCCTTGTCTTTGTTGCTCCTCCCTCATAGCTCTTTGATCTTCTCTAATCTCATGGAGAATGATGGAGTGCTCTTGGTGTTCCATCCTTAGTTGTCCCATGTTGGAGCTTAATTCTCCTAGGGAGGTGTTGATTTGCTCCCAATAGTTTTGTGGAGGGAAGTGCATCCCTTGAGGCATCTCAGGGATTTCAGGATGAGGAACTTCCTCATGCTCTTGTTGAGGTCCATGAGTGGGCTCTCTTGTTTGCTCCATCCTTTTCTTAGTGATGAGCTTTTGAGATGAATCTCTCCATCTCCCATGACTCAGAGGTGGAAGCTTTTGCCTTTCCTTTCCTCTTTCTAGAGGTTTCTCTGGCCTTAGGTAAACCTATTTCTTCCACCATTATTATTGAAGCCTTGTTGAGGTTTCTGTTGATCCTTCCATGAGAGATTACGATGATTTCTCCATGAAGGATTATAGGTGTTTCCATAGGGTTCTCCCATGTAATTCACCTCTGCTATTGCAGGGTTCTCAGGATCATAAGCTTCTTCTTCAGAAGATGCCTCTTTAGTACTGTTGGATGCAGCTTGCAATCCATTCAGACTCTGAGAAATCATATTGACTTGCTAAGTCAATACTTTGTTCTGAGCCAATATGGCATTCAGAGTATCAATTTTAAGAACTCCCTTCTTCTGAGGCATTCCATTGTTCATAGGATTCCTCTCAGAGGTGTACATGAACTGGTTATTTGCAACCATTTTAATGAATTTCTGAGCTTTTGCAGGGGTTTTCACGTGAAGAGATACTCATGCAGAATGGTCCAATGACATTTTTGACAACTCAGACAGACCATCATAAAATATACTTATGATGCTCCATTCTGGAAGCATGTCAGTAGGACACCTTTTGATCAGTTGCTTATATCTTTCCCAAGCTTCATAGAGGGATTCTCCTTCCTTTTGTCTGAAGGTTTGGATTTCCACTCTAAGCTTGCTCATCTTTTATGGTGGAAAGAATTTGGCCAGAAAAGCACTGACCACCTTATCCCAAGAGTTCAGGCTATCCTTAGGTTGTGAATCCAACCATGTTCTAGCTCTGTCTTTTACAGTAAAAGGGAAAAGCATAAGCCTGTAGACCTCGGAATCAACTCCATTGGTCTTGACAGTGTCACAAATTTGCAAGAATTCAGCTAAAAACTGATGAGGATCTTCCATTGGAAGTCCATGCAACTTGCAATTCTGCTGCATTAGAGAAACCAATTGAGGCTTAAGCTCAAAATTGTTTGTTCCAATTGCAGGAATTGAGATGCTTCTTCCATAGAAGTTAGAAGAAGGTGCAATAAAGTCACCAAGCATCTTCCTTGCATCTTCACCATTGTTATTAGGTTCGGCCATGTCTCCTTCTTTTTCGAAATTTTTTGTCAGGTCCTCTCCAGAGGGTTGTGCTTTAGCTTCTCTTAGTTTCCTCTTCAGAGTCCTTTCAGGTTCAGGGTCAGCTTCAACAAGAATGCTCTTATCCTTGTTCCTGCTCATATGAAAAAGAAGAGAACAGAAAAGAAAATATGGAATCCTCTATGTCCCAGTATAGAGATTCCTTTATGTGAGTAGAAGAAGAGAAGAATAGAAGAAGGAGAAGATAAGAATTCGAACACAGAGGAGAAGAATGGGTTCGAATTTTTGAATGGAAGAGGGGTGTTAGTAGATAATTAAATAAATAGAAAGAGATGAGAGGGGGAAGAATTCGAAAATTAAATAAAATAAATAAAAAAAATTTTTTGTTTTTATTTTGACTATTAGTTATAATTCGAAATTTAAAAAGAAAAATAAAATTAAATCAAATTAAAATTTAAAACAAATAGTTAATTAAAAATAAATTTTGAAAAAGAGGGGAGGGGTTTTTGAAAATTGGTGAGAGAAAAGTAGTTAAATGGTTTTGAAAAAGATAGGAATTAAAAAAAAATCAATAATCAATCTTAAGTAGTTAATTGAAAAATTTTTGAAAATCAAATTTGAAAAGATAAGAAGTTAGAAAAGATTTTGAAATTAAGTTTTGAAAAAGACATGATTGAAATTGAAAAAGATTTGAAAAGGAGATTAAAAAGATTTGATTTTGAAAATTAAAATTGATTACTTGACTAACAAGAAACTAAAAGATATGATTCTAAAATTTAAAGATTGAACCTTTCTTAATAGGCAAGTAACAAACTCAA
>NC_029794.2:51045511-51069014 GCF_000816755.2 Arachis ipaensis
TGATTCTCTTCGATTTCGTGTTGGGAGACCTCTCCTGGACTGTTTTTTAAAGCTTTTTCTTCCTCTGTACCGGCTTGGATTATTGTTACCACTTCTACGTTCCTTCTACGAACCACTGAAATAACGTGGAAGAAGATTGAAGATACCTTCTTCGTAGAGTTAAGGACGTTAACCTTGTTTGTTAAAACTCGAATTCGGAGTTAACCAAAGAGATTACGTCGTCTTAACGTTCAACGTACCTGAAGGTTACCTTCTAGGAGTAGTCAAAAATCGACTTAAGAACGTTTAAACACTGTGACAGTTCTGGTTACCTCAACTAAGGCTCCAGATGTCCGAATACGAAAAGGGAAAATGACATTTTCTGTCTCGATCTTGTACCAACCTAAGTGTTGGATTCCTATCGGACTTGAGAACCCTATTCCACCAGTCACGAAAAGACCGGTTTAAGAAAGGTGGTATTTTCTACTCGTTCGAATCTCACCTTTAGGTTTGGAAGTCTGTTTTCCTTCCTCTTAGGGAGATACTTCGAACCCTTTCTATATTCGTTGACTAGTTTTCCACAGGATGACTGTACGAAGGTCTTACCTCGTAGTATTCATATAAAATACTACCAGACAGACTCAACAGTTTTTACAGTAACCTGGTAAGACGTACTCATAGAGAAGTGCACTTTTGGGGACGTTTTCGAGTCTTTAAGTAATTTTACCAACGTTTATTGGTCAAGTACATGTGGAGACTCTCCTTAGGATACTTGTTACCTTACGGAGTCTTCTTCCCTCAAGAATTTTAACTATGAGACTTACGGTATAACCGAGTCTTGTTTCATAACTGAATCGTTCAGTTATACTAAAGAGTCTCAGACTTACCTAACGTTCGACGTAGGTTGTCATGATTTCTCCGTAGAAGACTTCTTCTTCGAATACTAGGACTCTTGGGACGTTATCGTCTCC
This sequence comes from Arachis ipaensis, assembly GCF_000816755.2. Classification (NCBI taxonomy): domain Eukaryota; kingdom Viridiplantae; phylum Streptophyta; class Magnoliopsida; order Fabales; family Fabaceae; genus Arachis; species Arachis ipaensis. Next base: position 51,046,462 of record NC_029794.2, read on the forward strand.
ACTTAATGTACCCTCTTGGGATACCTTTGTGGATATTAGGAAGTACCTCTTTAGTAGCATTAGAGAGTACCTTCCTAGTTGTCTTTGGAGTTGTTCCGAAGTTATTATTACCACCTTCTTTATCCAAATCGTTATCGTTCGTAAAAGGTAGTAGAAGAGTCGTTGTCTATCTCTTAATACTTGTCTCGGTAAGACCGGACCGTTGGTATCAGAGATTAGATAGGTTCTGGTGTGATTCAAAGTACTTACTTTTTCCAGGAGGTAATCTTTAAATCTCCGTGTCCACCTAGTCGACTCATTCTTCTAACGACTTTGAGGAGGATCATGAGAGGGTTCGTTATTTTTTTTTAGGGTTCTCTCTCACGTTCCGGTATTGGAATGAACCACACCGGCTTACGGGTCTCCTCCTCCTCCTACACTTAGGGTCACTCCTTCTGGAGAACCCTGTAGGAGATCTATCTTTCCTCAAGGGAAAACTCCTTGGTTTCCTTAGACTCCGAGTATGTCTCTGGGATCTCTAAGGTAACCTGGAGGAAGACGGTAAGTACTCGAGACTACTTATGAGAAGGAGACTTCTCCTACTTTTGTGGTAACGTCTCGTTCAATGATTCATAGATCCTCGTTAGTACTTCAACTTACGGTCAAATAAACCATTACTCTGAACCCTCCTACTTGGGGAAACGAGTGGTTACTTGACTCACGTGATTACTCCGTCTGTAACGGAGTCTTCTTTAGCCTAGGGCCTTTCAAGAAGTATGAACATGGTATCCGTGGTACTGGAAACTCTTTCGAGACACACTGGAACCCAGTCCCTATTTGGAGTACGGTGAGAGACATTACCTCTTTAACCTTTAGAAACTCTATGTTTGACGTTCTTAGAGTAATCTCTACTATCTGTTTAGTTACTTTGTCCGAATACCTGATCATCTCCTGCACAATCATTTCCAATTTCCGGAAATGTAGGGACGATTAAAGTATTAGGATCTATGACCCTTCCTACTCCTACTTAGGTAGTAGGAATCGTCTGGGAAGGATCGGTGTCGTTTTCGATACTAACTACAATTGTCTCCTCTCAACCAGGAAGTCAACTTATTTCTGATGGAACATAAGTTCTGAGTTTCAAGAGGAAGACATTGGTATCTCTCCTTCGTACTTTTCGAAAAGAGTTATGTCTCAGTTTGTTTTGGGGGTGTAAGTTTGAGATTCAAACCACAACCCTCCGGTGTTGGTTTGAGATTCAAACCACAACTCTCGGGGGTTGTAACGAGACTAAAAGATACTCCGAGATACTCTCGAGTGACAGTTCGATAACTGTAATTTCTTCGCGAACAACCCTCCGTCGGGTTATAATAAATTAATATAGATAAATAAAAAGTAACGATAAAATACAAAAGAAATCCAACTACTAGTACACTTCAGTGTTTTTGATGACTTTTTAGTTTTTGTCTTACTTTTTGTCGTAATTTTTATCGAGTGGGACCTCCTTTTCGAATGACCGCAAATTGCGGTCTTTCTTCGTAGTTCGACCGCAATTTGCGGTCTTTGTTCGTGGTCTGACCGCAAATTACGGTCTTGTCTCGTACCTTAACCGCAAATTGCGGTTCTTACCCTCTTTTCGACCGCAATTTGCGGTCTTTGTTCGTCGTTCGACCGCAAATTGCGGTTTGTACGTAAGATTCTCGCAAAACGTGCGGATGAACCTCGTCCCTACAATTCAAGAACTGGGAAGTCCTAGACACCCGGGGTGTTCTAGGGGTGGATGGGGTGGAGAAGAAGAGAGGAGAAGTGTGGAAAAGTATTGTGAGAAGGGGTTTTATTGGAGGTGGTTAGTGGAGGTAATGAGGAGGTTTTGGTAGTATGTTGGGTGGATGTGGATGGGTGAGTTTAAGTTTGGTAAGTGTGTGGAGGTAGAGGAGGTAAAAGAAGAAGAAGATGAGTGAAGAAAGAAGAAAACGAGCTCCTGCTCGTTTGGAAGATTTCCTCTTCAGAGTCCTTTCAGGTTCAGGGTCAGCTTCAACAAGAATGCTCTTATCCTTGTTCCTGCTCATATGAAAAAGAAGAGAACAGAAAAGAAAATATGGAATCCTCTATGTCCCAGTATAGAGATTCCTTTATGTGAGTAGAAGAAGAGAAGAATAGAAGAAGGAGAAGATAAGAATTCGAACACAGAGGAGAAGAATGGGTTCGAATTTTTGAATGGAAGAGGGGTGTTAGTAGATAATTAAATAAATAGAAAGAGATGAGAGGGGGAAGAATTCGAAAATTAAATAAAATAAATAAAAAAAATTTTTTGTTTTTATTTTGACTATTAGTTATAATTCGAAATTTAAAAAGAAAAATAAAATTAAATCAAATTAAAATTTAAAACAAATAGTTAATTAAAAATAAATTTTGAAAAAGAGGGGAGGGGTTTTTGAAAATTGGTGAGAGAAAAGTAGTTAAATGGTTTTGAAAAAGATAGGAATTAAAAAAAAATCAATCAAAAAGGTTAAGTAGTTAATTGAAAAATTTTTGAAAATCAAATTTGAAAAGATAAGAAGTTAGAAAAGATTTTGAAATTAAGTTTTGAAAAAGATATGATTGAAAGATATGATTGAAAATTTAATTTGGTTCGTGAGGAATCACAAGCCCCTGGAGTGGCCCAATTTGGTTCGTGAGGCGCAACATAGGAGGCGTGGAAATGCAAGCCCAACAGAGGAGAAATTAGAGGCCTCTGTGATGCTACATGAGGCACATCAATGGCCACGTGACGCACAGCATGGAAGGCGTGAGGCGCAGCATGGAAGGTGTGAGGCACACCATGGAAAGGCAGCCCCTGGGAGTGAGTTTGGGGGTTACGTGAGGCACAGGGGAGTTGGCGTGAGGCGCATGGGTGAATTGCACTTGAGATGGGGGCTGCATTCAATGCAAGATTTAGATGTGTTAGAAGCATGTCCACCATATACTATTATATATTGTTGGAAAGATCTAGAAGTTGGCTTTCTAATTCCACTGAAACTGCTTCATTTGGACCTTTGTAGCTCAAGTTATACTCATTAAAGTATGAAGAGGTCAGCATTGGCAGCTCACTAAAGTTCACTGGAAGTGCACCTTCAACCTTGGCATTCTTGTCCTTTTCTATTTATTTGTTCTTCCTCATTTTCAACACTTTTCTACACATACCAAAGCTCAAAGTAACTTCAAGAAATACTGGTTAAAAGCACTAAAATCTCAATTAAGAATAAGGAAATCTCTAACTTTATTGAAAGCAATACTAAAGAAAACAACTAAAGATGCTTATGCATCACAACAGTAAAAGGGAGATATGCCATACTAAGAAGCTTCCTATCAAACACAAAAAGATAGAAAACCGAACAGAATAATGTGAGTACCACAAACTTTACGGGCATTCTACCAACGATTGCTATGGTTTAAAGAATGGCATTGAGAAGTTGGCCAGGGAAGGTCAACTAGACAGGTACTTGGATAAGAGGTCGGACGATCAAAGGAAAAGGAAAAGAGATGAAGATGGAGGTTGGCAAGAACATCCACCTCAAACTCTTGAATGACACATACATAAGATAAATATAGCGTTTGCTGGAGGGAGAATCTCCAAATCTTCACGGAAAAGGCATCTTAAAGAGGTGTATCAAATTGGGAAAGATAATAGAACTCCCGATTTACCAACCATCTCGTTCACCAAAGAAGATGCTCAATGACTGATGGGTGCGTATGCACAGAAGGTGAAATTTCATTGTTGTGTGAGTGCGCACAAGGGTGTGCGCATGCACATGCCCTGTTTTTCCAAAAAAATATTTCTTTAAAATCTAAAGCACCAAGCCTTAGCTCAACCAAAACTCAACACCAAAATATGCAAGAACCTATAAATTCATAATCCAAACCAAAATTAACCTAACTAAACTCAAAATTAAACTAATTCTAAGGTAACCAAGTATAACAAAAATGCAACTAAGTCAAAATATATACAAGAAGAGAGGGGTTAGAACAATGTTACCATGGTGGGGTGTCTCCCACCTAGCACTTTGGTTTAGAGTCCTTAAGTTGGACTTTATTAAGAAGCTCTCACAATGCTTGAGTCTCCAAACTCTCCATTGATTGCACCAAACTTGAATGGAGTGTCCAACAAGCTATAAGCTCCCAACAAGAAAAACAAAAAGCAAATAAGAAAAACATATTCACAATATCAACATATTGACAATAGCAACTAAAAAGCAATATATTCACATATCAACATATTCACAATAACCAAAAATAAGCAAGCAACATATGTACAATCAACCAAAAACAAACTATTTACATATTTACATATTAACAATAGCCAATAATACAACACCATTACCACTCCTCGGCAACGACGCCAAATTTGACGATGACCATATTGCATAGGTTTGGATTTTTCACAATAAAAATAGGATTGGCATTGTAAGTATAGTCCAAACTCAACAATTGATCATCAATCAAATGTTATCACAATTCAAACCAAATATAAACCGAGAGTATTTAGACTCCCAGATCGTTCTCCCTAGGAGTTGCAATGAAATGTCATATTATTGGCTCTGAGGGATATTTTTGGGGTTTTTGATTGTAAGATGCAAGAAATGTAAAATGGCAATGAAATAAAAAGACATGCAATGAATTAAATGAAAAGCAAGTAAAGGCAATGCAAATGGAAATTAAATGATAAAAAGGACTCTTGGCAAGAAGTGGGTAATTAAGGATTCCTATCCTAGTTGTGGACCACAAACATGGTAATTGTGTGTGAATTAATCCCAATTAGTCTATCTTAACATCGAGGGTAAGTCAAAAGGGCATAATTGATTCCAATCCCTAAGTCCCAGTCAACACTAGTGGGTCACTTAGAGACAAGGGAAACCAAACCAATTAACAATCCTCACACAATGCGGAATGGACATCCACAACTAAATTTCACCCAAACACCCAATCTCTCAACTAAGAGTGTGAAAACTAAGCATGCAAGAAATTAAACATTAAAGCACTAAATGATCATACAAGGAATTAAAAGTCAAAGAAATAAAATTCAAGGAAAGGAAACTTCAAATGCAAGAAACCTCTTGGCATAGATTGAGGGCTAAGGCAACCCATCCTAGTCATTGACCACAAACACATGATGATTATGAAGAGTTAATCCTACTTAGTCAACCTTACATCGAAGATAAGTCAAATAGCCATAGTTGATTTCAATCCATAAGTCCTAAATCAACACTAAGGGTCACTTAGAGTCAATGAAAACCAAATCAACTAACTACTCTAATGTATCAAACAAGAATGGATGTCAATGACTCAAGGGTCAGCAAAATTACCAATTCTAAGCCAAGAGTGAAAAAAAGTAAGTAGAAACTAAGCCAAGAATTTTATCAAACACTTGGTGTGCATGAAAATAAAATAATATTTTTGCATTAAAAATAGAATCTAACTACCAAAAGCAAGAAAATGATAACAACAACTAAAAGAAGCATTAAATGAACATAAAACATAAATTGCATTAATTGAAATTGAAATTAACAAAAGTATCCATAAACATAAAAATGACAAAAGAAAGGAAATTACAAGAGAAATAAAGAAGATAAAGATAAGAAAGCATGAAAACATAAAGGAAACTACATCAAAACAAGAATTAAAGACTAAAATTAAAGGAAAATAAACTAAACCTAACCTAATTCTAGAGAGGGGGGAGCTTCTCTCTCTAGAAACTAAGAGAATAACATAACAAAAGCTAAACCTAATTGCCCCCCTTGCTTCCACTTGAATTGGGGTTGAAATAGCTTCAGAAATGAGTTAGATTGGGTTTTGGAGGCCTAGAATTCGCCCCCAGCAATTTACAATTAATGAGCTCACGTGACTCGGGTCACGCGTACGCGTGGGTCATGCGTCCGCGTCACCGAGCAAAATTCACTTCCACGCGTACACGTGGGTCACGCGTACGCGTCGCTTGGCTCACACTTGTGCACGCGCACACGTTGCTTGTGCGCACGCACGGATCATTGAACTTCCAAACTCCATTTCTTCATGGTTTCTTCCCTTTTGCATGCTCTTTTTCTTACTTCTTCAACCCATACTTGCCTTGGGAACCTGAAATCACTTAACGAACACATCAAAGCATCATATGGAATTAAAGTGAATAAAATTTAGCAATTAAAAGGCCTAAAAAGCATGTTTTCACTTTCAAGCACATTTTAGGAAGAAATCATGAAATTATGCTATTTCATTGAATAAGTGCAAGAAAAGTTGATGAAATCCACCCAATTAGAGCAAATAAATACCATGAAATGTGGTTCATCAGTAGCATTCAAACTCGAGAAGAGCTACGCCCCCAACTTGGAGGAAAGGTAGAAGAAGTGCAAATTGGAGATCATCCTAAAAAGATAATGAATATATGGGCTAACCTGGAAAGAGGATTGGAAGCACATCTCGTTGACCTCCTATGAAGAAACTCCGATCTCTTTGCTTGGAAAGCCTACGACATACCTGGTATAGCTCCCAACTTGATGTTTCATAAGCTCGCTGTCTACCCTGGTTCTAGACCTATTCAACGAAGCCGAATCTAGACGATGCTTGGTGCACGAAATTGTGATCACACTTTTCACAACTCCGGTACAACTAACCAGCAAGTGCAATGGGTCGTCCATGTAATAAAACCTTATACGAGTAAGGGTCGATCCCACGGAGATTGCCGGCTTGAAGCAAGCTATGGTCATCCTGTAAATCTTAATCAGGCGGATTCAATTGGTTATGAGTTTTGATAATTGAAAGATAAATAAAACGTGAATTAAAATAAAGATACTTATGTAATTCATTGGTGGGAATTTCAGATAAGCATTTAGAGATGCTTTGTTGCTTCTGAATCTCTGCTTTCCTACTGTCTTCTTCTCCAAACACACATAGCCTCCTTCCATAGCAAGCTGTATGTTGGTGGATCACCATTGTCAATGGCTACCATCCGTCCTCTCAGCGAAAATGGTCCAGGTACGGTTTCTGTACGGCTAATCAACTGTCGGATCTCTCGTCTCAGATGAAAAATACCAGGCATAACTACCGCACGGCTAATCATCTGTCGGTTCTCACTTGTGTCAGAATAGGATCTCTCTATACTTTTGCACACTATCACTGTGCCCAACATTCATGAATTTGAAGCTTGTCACAGTCATCCCCTCCCAGATCCTACTCAGAATACCATAGACAAGGTTTAGACTTTCCGAATCTCAGAAATGTTGCCAATTGGTTCTAGCTTCTACCACGAAGGTTCTAATCTCACAGATTCGAATGCTCTGTTTTCAGGAGAGGCAAGTCAAATCTGTGGATCAGAGACCCAAGAGACTATACTCCGGCTGTCGTCCAATGACTACGTTGAATATCATGTAGACCGCTTATGGTAGTCAGGCATGCGGATCTTGGCTAAGCGAGTAACAAAGATAGTGGGTGATTGTCACGGGTCACCCCTTCATTCTGACTTAACTGAATTAAGTACGAGAATATATCTTGGAGAAGAAGTAAGCATGAATTGAAAGTGAAACAATAGTACTTGCATTAATTCATGAAGAACAGCAGAGCTCTGCACCTTAATCTATGAGGTGTAGAAACTCCACCGTTGGAAAATACATAAGAGAAAAAGGTCTAGGCATGGCCGAATAGCCAACCTCCTAAATGTAAAAAATGGCATAAGATAATAAAAAGTCCCCTTTACAATAGGAAAGACTAGTATTTATACTAAAACTAGTTACTAAGGATTACAGAAATTGAGTAACTAAGTGCAGATAGTGCAGAAATCTACTTCCGGGGCCCACTTAGTGTGTGCTTGGGCTGAGCAATGAGATTTACACGTGCATAGGCCTTTTCTAGAGTTAAACACCAGCTTGGATGCCAGTTTGGGCCTTTAACTGCAGTTCTGGTGCCAGTTCCGGCATTTTACGCCAGAAAAGGGTCTCTAGCTGGTGTTGAACACCAGTTTGGGCCATCAAATCTCGAGCAAATTATGGACAATTATACATTGCTGGAAAGTTCAAGATGTCTACTTTTCAACGCAATTAAGAGCGTGCCAATTGGGCTTCTGTAGCTCCAGAAAATCCACTCCGAGTGCAGGAGGGTCAAAATCCAACAGCATCTGCAGTCCTTTCTCAGCCTCTAAATCAGATTTTTGCTCAGGTCCCTCAATTTCAGCCAGAAAATAGCTGAAACTACAAAAAAACACACAAACTCATAGTAAAGTCTAAAAATGTGATTTTTGCATAAAAATTAATAAAATAATAATAAAAAGTAACTAAAACATATTAAAAACTATGTAAAAACAATGCCAAAAAGCGTATAAATTATCCGCTCATCAATGCAGCTGTTTGGTTATCGCTCGAAGCAGCTCACGCTTTGGGCTGCCCCTTGAATCTCCTTTGTTGCTTGTTTAGAACCCTGCTTGGCGGCGCAGACTCGGCTCCCTCGTATGCTTCCGCTTGCCTGTACACGCCTTGGAGTGCGAGGGGTGGTTCGTCCGGGCATGCTGGGTTCGCGAACTATGTTGGCAGATGAGTGTTGTGTGGATCGTGAGTGTTGTCTGGCTCCTTGCCTCGTGCAATGAATGGTCACATCGAACCCTTTTCATGTGTGGGCTCGAGCTACGGTGCTCGTTCCACCATTGTGCAGTTCTTGTGTTTCTCACCCTACAGTGTGGTATCCTTGCCTTTCTCGAACCTCTCCTCTCTGGAGTCCCCTCGAGGGATTGCCGGGGGAGTTCTAAGACACGCCCACGGTGCGATGCATCCCGGCACTCTGCGTGGCAATGGAGGCCTGTGTGCGTGTTCTGTTCTCGTGGGTGCATTGCATGTGGTTGGGTGTAAAAAACTCGAGCCTGAAAGGACACAGGTCATGGAAGAACAGGTGCAAGCATTATTGGAAGGCGGATTCATAAGAAAGGTCAAGCATCCTTTATGGCTGGCTAATGTGGTTCTGGTAAAGAAGCAGAATGGAAAGTGGAGTATGTGTGTCAACTACACCGAGCTCCACAAGGCTTGCCCTAAGGACCCATACCCTCTCCCAAGCATTGATTCACTGGTTGATTCGGCTTCAGGCTATCAGTACTTATCCTTCATGGATGCATACTTGGGATACAATCAAATCCTGATGTATAAATCGGATCCAACAAAGACGTCTTTCATCACTCCCAAGCCTAACTATTGTTACGTAGTAATGCCTTTTGAGTTAAAGAATGCCGGAGCCACATACCAGCGATTGATGAACAAAGTGTTTTTCCCCCCACTTTGGGAAACTTATGGAAGTATATGTGGATGACATGCTCGTCAAAATTAAGGATGACTTAGCTCTCCTATCCGACCTCATTGAGGTATTTTCCACAATAAGGAAACATGGGATGAGACTAAACCCCTCAAAATGCACCTTCGTAGTAGAGGCTGGAAAGTTTTTAGGTTTCATGCTCACTCAAAGAGGCATAAAGGCCAACCCAGATAAGTGCACAACCATACTAGAGATGAAGAGCCCGACTTGTCTCAAAAAGTCCAACAACTAAATGGAAGGTTGGCAGTACTATCCAGGTTCTTAGCAGGATCAACGTTGAAGTCCCTACCATTATACTCAATCCTCAAAAAGGAGGATCAATTTAGATGGACCTAGGAATGCAAATAAACCTTTCAAGATTTCAAAGTGTTTCTGGGCCAACTCTTTATACTCACCTGACCTGTTGCGTGAGAAGAGCTCATCCTTTACTTTGCAGTGACGAGCCAAGCTATAGTCTCAGCCTTGAAATGAAAAGATGAGAACGGGCAGTAACCTATCTACTTTGTCAGGAAAGCTTTATAAGGAGCAGAACTAAACTACCAAAGGATAGAAAAGTTTGCATACACTCTTATCCTCACCTTCCGAAGGCTCCGACCTTACTTCCAAGCTCCCATGAAGCACATTTTACAAAATACAGACCTAGTAGGAAGAATCTTGCAATGGGCTGTGGAATTGTCCGAGATCGATTTGAAATATGAAGCTCGGACAACAATCAAATCCCAGTACCTCGTTGACTTTGTAGTCGAATACACTGAAAGTCAAAGAAGCCCTGCAACTTGGAGCTTGTATGTAGATGGATTATCCAATAAAGCTGGCAGTGGAGCAGGTGTTATCTTGGAAAATGAGCAAGAAACTCGGATAGAGCTCTCGCTAAGGTTTGAGTTTCTTGCTTCCAATAACCAAGCAGAATATGAGGCCTTACTTGCTGGCTTGAAACTGGCCAAATAATTGGGGACAAAAAGGTTGATAGTATTTAGTTACTCTCAAGTGGTAACTTCACAAGTTAATGACACTTATCAAGCCAAAGATCCCAACATAAAAATGTACCTAGACGAAGCACAGGAACAACTAACACAGTTCTCGGAAGTCGAGGTCCGACATATAACTCGGAAGTCAAATGCCCGAGCAGACGCCCTCTCTAAGCTAGCCAGCACTAAGCCAGGGGCAACAGTAGAAGTCCCATCTAAGAAACTCTCCATGCACCATCAGTATCAAAAGGAGATGACAACTCGGACATAATGACCATATCCAACCAAAATTCAGGATGGATGACCCCCATAGTCAATTATCTTAAATTTAATATCATTAATAAAGATGAAATAGAGGCTCAAAGACTTATCAGGGAAGCAAAAAATTATACCTTGATCCACAATGTTCTATACAAAAGAGGGATATTAACACCTCTACTAAAGTGCATCCTAACCTCTAATACGAAGGAGGTCCTAGAGGAAACGCATAACGGCATATGTGAAAACCACTTGGGAGTCCGATCACTAACCAAAAAAGTAATCCGAGCCGACTTCTTTTAGCCGTTCTTGCAAAGAGAAGCGGCCAAGTTCGTCAAAAGGTTCCCACCATGCTAGAAGCATGCCAACTTCCATGTTGCACCTCCCGAAGAGCTTATCAGCATCACCTCACCATGGCCATTTGCAAAATGTGGTCTCAATCTCCTCGGACCATTCCCTCAAACTCCAGGCACGTTAAAATACCTCATAGTATGGATTGATTATTTAACTAAGTGGATCGAGACGGAACCATTGGCAACCATCACGGCCTAGTGATGCATTCGCATATTTGCTATTTTAACTAGTTAGTTTAGTTGGTTTTAGTTTAATTTCATTTATTATTACTAGAATAAACAAGCAATTTTGTGAGTTTTCTCTACATGCATTCATAAACCAAGAACGAGGTGAAATTTGACATAACTCATGCAAATGATTTAAGAAGTTTATAAACAAGTTGATATGAATGATGCTCTTGAAATTCATTGCATAGGATGGTAAAACTTTGAGGAAGATTCTTTGGTTTATGTTAAGTGATGAAGAAAGAAGATGATGGAGCAAGAATTGGAGCAAGAAGGTTTGGAGATATATCAATCTTGGCAAGGAAACAGAGGAAGCACGTTGCCAACTCTGGAGTGTTTGTGGACAACGCCAGGAAGCTTGAAACAGAGCAAGAAGGCTCGAGAGCGTTGCCCAGTGAGGAATGAACTGGCGTGTTCATCAACAATGCCAGCAACAATGCTGGTCCCTGCAAGGTGGCTATGGAAAATGACCTTGGACATTGCCAACATGAAGTTGAATGTGCGTGTTCTTTGGCAACGCAAGGCCAAGAAATTGAGCCAAGGAGAGCTCGAAGGCGTTGTTGCCTTGAAGTTAAAGTGGCATGTTCATCAACAACGCCAGCAACAACGCTAAGGCTAAGAACTTGGGCCAGGGGAGGATTGGGTATTGTCATGGGCGTGTTTGACAATAACTTCAACAACAACTCCAACCAAGACAGCCTGACCTTGCCCTCTTCAAAGGAGCATATCTTGAGCTAGAAAACTCCAAATGAGATGATTTCAGTGGCATTGGAAAGTATACATCAAGAGCTTTCAAACTATATATCATAGCATGGAATTGGAGTTCATTTTAAGCTTCAAAAGCTGGCTTCATTTAGAGCCTCAGAAACTGAGCACGTTGTTGCTGGCGTGTTTGCCAACAACTTGGGCAACAACGCCAGGCAGACTGACCTTGCCTTCTTCAATGAAACATAACTTGAGCTACAAAGATCCAATTGAGGTGCTTTCAGTTGCGCTGGAAAGAAGACATCTAGATCTTTCCAACCATATATCATAGTCTATATTAAAGCATGAAATGGAAGCTCAAATCAGAGTCATCTTTAAGCCCCAAAAACAAGGAAATGAGGTTGAGATTCAAGGAACCATGAATGGGCCAAGAGAGGGGGTCGAACACGTTGCCAAGGCTAAAATGGCCTGGCGTGTTCCTTGGCAACTCCAGAAACAATGCCCAGGCCAAGAAATTTGGGCTAGAGGAGTTCTTGAGGGCGTTGTTAGTGGCGTTATTAGTGGCGTATTTGGCAAAAACGCCCAACCAAGGCAGCTTGACCTTGCCCTCTTCAATGGAGCATAACATGAGCTAGGAAGGTCTAAATGAAGTGATTCTAGTTGCGTTGGAAAGTAGACATCAAGAGTTTTCCAACCATATATCATAGTTTATAGTGGAGCACAAAATTGAAGCTCAAACCAGAGGCAATGTTGGGCATCAAAACTGAGTTCAAGCAAGTGTTTGGCAACAACTTGGGCAACAACTTGGGCAACAATGCCCAAGCACCATGTCCCACTCCCAGGAAATTACCATGCACGTTGCCAATGTGCACCAAGGCTAGCGTGTTTGCCAATAACGCCAGGCCATTGGGCCAGAGCAATGAAAATGAGTCCTGTTTCCTCTGTTTGACAAGAATTCTTTCATGAAGCAAAATCAACGAGAGCAAGGCCCAAATTGCTAACCCAAAAGGAGAATTTCAAGGAGTTTTAGGAATAGTATAAATAGAGAATAGTTTGGTACTTTAAAAATGGACTCTTGGAGACTTTTACTTTTACACTTAGACTTTTTTTTTTCACTGCTTCTCAACCATCTTCTATTTTGTTTTCTTTTGGTAATTTTGAATTTGAGTTTTTAAGAACTTCTTCTTCATTCTTCATTACTTTTCTCTACTGAATTTGAATGTTTACTTTTGCATTTGTTGTTGAATTTAGAGCTATGATTCACTAAACCCCATTTTCATTAGGGGGAGGAGCTCTGCTCATTTGAATGGGTTGGTAACTTTTCTTTTCCTTCTCAATTTAAGTGGTTCATCTAAGAGAAAACTCTTGTTCTTCATAGATTTAATCACCATCGAGAGAGGGATTGAATCTATATGAATTATGTGGTGAACTTGAGAAAGGAGCTACATAATTCAGTTTAGAGTTCATCCTTTCATGATTTCTTTGATCAATACACTTGGGTTGGTATGTGAGATGTAACCTCCCTTAGTTGAGATTCTAGAAGTTGTGTGGCTTGAATTAGAAATTGAACTTCATCTCTTCTCATGAACAATTAGATCACGAGAGTGGCAATTGGTTGTGTTGAGAGAAATTGAGTTGCCAAGAGATTGGGACTCAATTACCCACAATCTGCCATGGATCTATACCCATGATTGAGAAGGAATTGATCAACATCAATTCATGAGAATTTGCATCTCTGATCCTTAATGATCTTTTCCATCATTAATTCTCATTTCTTTTGTTGTTTAGTTATTTTGAATACCCATTACCCAATTGAATAGAGAAGAGTAATGAAGAATTAAGAAGAAATTCTTGAAAACTGAAATTCAAAATTGCTAAAAGAAAACAAAATAGAAGATGGTTGAGAAGCAGTAAAAACAGAAAAAGTCTAATTGTAAGAGTAAAAGTGTCTAAGCGTCCCTTAAAGTACAAAACTATTCTCTATTTATACTACTCCTAAAACTCCTTGAATTTCTCCTTTTGGGTTAGCAATTTGGGCCTTGCTCTTGTTGATTTTGCTTCATGAAAGAATTCTTGTCAAACAGAGAAAACAAGACTCATTTTCATTGCTCTGGCCCAATGGCCAGGCGTGTTTGCCAATAACGCCAGCCTTGGTGCACGTTGGCAACGTGCAAGGCATTTTTCTGGGAGTGGGACATGGTGCTTGGGCGTTGTTTCCCAAGTTGTTGCCAAACACTTGCTTGTTCTTCACTTTTTATGCTTGATGTTGCCTGAACTTTGAGCTTTAATCCTTTGCCTCAATATAAACTATTATATATCATTAGAAAGCTCTTGATGTCTACTTTCCAATGCAACTAGAATCACCTCATTTAGACCTTCCTAGCTCAAGTTATGCTCCATTGAAGAGGGCAAGGTCAGGCTGCCTTGGTTGGGCATTTTTACCAAACACGCCACTAACAACGCCCTCAAGAACTCCTCTAGCCCAAATTTCTTGGCCTGGGCGTTGTTGCTGGAGTTGCCAAGGAACACGCCAGTTCATCTTGGCCCTAGCAACGTGTTCGACCCCCCTCTCTTTGCTCATTCATTCTTCCTTGAATCTCAACCTCATTTCCTTGTTTTTGGGGCCTAATGATGACTCTGATTCGAGCTTTCATTTCATAGTTCACTATAGACTATTATATATCGTTGGAAAGCTCTGAATGTCAGCTTTCTAACGCAACTAAAAGCACTCAAATTGGATCTCTGTAGCTCAAGTTATGTTCCATTGAAGAAGGCAAGGTCAGGCTGCCTGGCGTTGTTGCCCAAGTTGTTGGCAAACACGCCAGCAACAACGCCCTTAGTGTCTGAGGCTCTAAATAAAGCCAAATTTTGAGTCTTCAAATGAACTCCAATCCCATACTATGATATATAGTTGGAAGCTCTTGATGTCTACTTTTCAATGCCACTAAAATCACATCATTTGGAGTTTTCTAGCTCAAGATATGCTCCTTTGAAGAGGGCAAGGTCAGGCTGCCTTGGTTGGGCGTTTTTGCCAAACACGCCACTAATAACGCCACTAACAATGCCCTCAAGAACTCCTCTAGCCCAAATTTCTTGGCCTGGGCGTTGTTGTTGGAGTTGCCAAGGAACACGCCAGGCCATTTTAGCCTTGGCAACGTGTTCGACCCCCTCTCTTGGCCCATTCATGGTTCCTTGAATCTCAACCTCATTTTCTTGTTTTTGGGGTCTAAAGATGACTCTGATTTGAGCTTCCATTTCATGCTTCACTATAAACTATGATATATGGTTGGAAAGCTCTGGATGTCTTCTTTCCAACGCAACTAGAAGCACCTCAATTAGATCTCTGTAGCTGAAGTTATATTCCATTGAAGAAGGCAAGGTCAGGCTGCCTGGCGTTGTTGCCCAAGTTGTTGGCAAACACGCCAGCAACAACGTGCTCAGTTTTTGAGGCTCTAAATGAAGCCAGCTTTTGAAGCTTCAAATGAACTCGAATCCCATGCTATGATATATGGTTGGAAATCTCTTGATGTCTACTTTCCAATGCCACTGAAATCACTTCATTTGGAGTTTTCTAGCTCAAGATATGCTCCTTTGAAGAGGGCAAGGTCAGGCTGTCTTGGTTGGAGTTGTTGTTGAAGTTATTGTCAAACACGCCCATGACAACGCCCAATCTTCCCCTGGCCCAAGTTCTTAGCCTTGGCAGTGTTGCTGGCGTTGTTGATGAACACGCCACTTTAACTTCAAGGCAACAACGCCTTCAAGCTCTCCTTGGCTCAATTTCTTGGCCTTGCGTTGCCAAAGAACACGCACATTCAACTTCAAGTTGGCAACGTCCAAGGTCATTTTCCATAGCCACCTTGCAGGGACCAGCGTTGTTGCTGGCGTTGTTGATGAACACACCAGTTCTTCCTCACTGGGCAACGCTCTCGAGCCTTCTTGCTCTGTTTCAAGCTTCCTGGCGTTGTCCACAAACACTCCAGAGTTGGCAACGTGCTTCCTCTGTTTCCTTGCCCAGATTGATATATCTCCAAACCTTCTTGCTCCAATTCTTACTCCATCATCTTCTTTCTTCATCACCTAACATAAACCAAAGAATCTTTCTCAAAGTTTTGCCATCTTATGCAATGAATTTCAAGAGCATCATTCATATCAACTTGTTTATAAACTTCTTAAATCATTTTCATGAGTTATGCCAAATTTCACCTCGTTCTTGGTTTATGAATGCATGTAGAGAAAACTCACAAAATTGCTTGTTTATTCTAGTAATAATAAATAAAATTAAACTAAAACCAACTAAACTAACTAGTTAAAATAGCAAATATGCGAATGCATCACCTAGCAACGTCGGAAGTTTCTCTACAAGAATATTGTCACAAGGTTTGAAGTTTCCTACTCCATCGCCACAAACAATGGAACCCAATTTACCGACTCGACCTTCAAGAATTTGGTAGAAAGCCTCAAGATAAAGCACCAATTCACATTGGCAGAACATCCTCAGGCCAATGGACAAGTTAAAGCTGCAAACAAAGTCATATTAGCTGGATTGAAGTGCCAACCATAAGATACAAAGGGACCATGCACAGACAAGCTTCCTCAATTCTTATGGTCGTATCAGACAACTTCTCATTCCACAATAGGCAATTCACCTTTCTGACTTGCTTACGAAGTGAAAGCCACAATTCTTGTAGAGATCGCTAAAGAATCTCTGAGGGTTATTTCAACAATGAAAGGTTCAATAACCAAGCACAAAAGGAAGAGCTTGACCTCCTCCCAGAAGTCCGAGAACAAGCTCAGATCAAAGAGGAAGCACTAAAGTAAAGGATGACTTTAAGATACAATCATAAGCTTTACCAAGAACGACCTTATACTGATCCAGAATGATATCGGGATTTAGAAGGCGGCCGATGGAAAGTCGGCTGCAAATTGGAAAGGACACTACAAGATTGTTGAACTCTTAGGGAAAGGCTACTACAAAGTGACCGACCTATAAGGAAGGGAACTCCCGAGGTCATGGCACGCGTGTAATTTGAAGAAGTACTACAGTTAGGTGGCACACTTTGTTCCCTGGTGTATTCTTTTTCCTGAACTTATGCTTTTTTCGCAGGAAGGATTTTTTCTGAGAGTGGTTTTAACAAGGCACCATAACAAGGGATAAGGGTAGTCAATATCCTTAGTTGCAAATTTATGTAAAGGAATTTTTCATTTATCAATGATAAATCCACTTCTTTCTTAAAAGTTTCCTATAAAAACACATTAATTTTAGCTCGACAAATCGCAAAAATCATTGCCCGACAAAGAATGGTCGGCAACATGAAGTGACGAGGTACAAATTAATGTAAGAAGTTATGTAAGCAATTCATAAGACCGACCTAAAAACTAAGGCAGAATAAAAATGAAGTGTAAAAGTAACTTGACAAAGTCCGATTACATGAAGTCAGAACTTACAAAGGAAATCACTATATCGACATCTATGCTTGATTCTATTCTAAAATGTATCTTCGTTCTTCATCCTAATGAATTGTTAAAGTAACTTGACAGAGTTTGATTACACGAAGTCAAAACTTAGAAAGGAAATCATTATATCAACCTACTTCACCGACATCATTTTTAACTTAGCAAAAAAAAAAAAAACAGCATTAAAAGTTGTAAAAACATGATTTGCAACTAAACGGATGTATAGGCTAAGATCTAACTCAAGAAGTAATTACTTAAAACATATAATCATTATCAAAATGAAGGTTTTTTGATAAAAAACTAAAGTTGTCTAAAAATTACAACTGAAATATAAAAGTGTTCAAAGCTACAAGCTATTACAAATAAAGATTGTTCATTAAAGATCCACACATCAGGCCATTCAAACTATTAAAGATGAAGGAAATTACAAAGGAGTGAGATGCTCTTCTGTGACATCATCCTTGGCTCAAACAGAAGGGATCCGGTTATACGCAGAAATCGGCACAGATGGAATAGGACCAGTCGAAGAAGGAGGGAGCTCACCACTAATGACCTCGTTCCTAAAAGGAACCTCAAGATTCTGGGGAATTTGACCGACGTCTGCCCCTAAAGTTTTCGGGTCGGGCAAACGAACCTCCTCATCATCCTCAAAAGCAAGGACAATCTTTCCATCTACCACAATATTGTCCTAGCTAATTAAGGAAAGGTCAGCCTCGAGAGCAATATCTTGGAACTGGGCCTTTAGATTTGCAAATATTTCGTCTATTCCCTCAGCTGTAGATTCCTTCATCCCTACTAATGTGGCTATGAGAGAGAATATGCTTCTCACTCCAAGAAAGCCTATCAAAGCCCTTGTCGTATATGCTTTCCAACTCAGTAGTCTTCTATCTTTTAGGATTTGGCTTAGAGGAAGAAGGAGGAGGACAGGCTGCGGTACTGTCCAAGGTGAAAAGGGGAGGAATTTGCCGAGACAGTGGGACGGGTATAACCTTTCGAAAGGTTGACATACCTGATTCTGATTTTGAGGGTGGAGGCCGGGCAACAGTGTCACTAGTTTCCTTTAATTGTATACCCCAAGCCACGACATTCTTTCTGGTGGTCGGAAGTGTGTTCATTGCAGCCGACTTAGGAGCCATTATTTCTGTAACATCAAAATAAAGGCACATTAGTCGTCAACACAACCTTACAACCAAAATTCATAAGCAAAAGGAAAGAAGGCTACCTAACTCGCACTGGAGTTGACTGGGATCCCCTATAAACTTTTTGATGTCCAAATAAGGAGTTCGGCCCAACACTCATGAAACTGGTCCACTACGCTCTCTTCATGCTCATCTAAATCATCTACATTATACTTAATTATTATAGGTTTTTCCTCCCAATATAAAGGAAAACAAGGTTCCTCATTCTCGTCAAGGAAGAAAGTCGAGAATCCTCAATAGCTCAGATTTTGAAAAGGTAATTTTTAAAATTATGGAAGGACTCGTCAAAAATAGAAAAAAAAATTTCTACCCTGAACAACATGAAAAGGAAGCCAACCTATCTTTTTGTAACTAAAAGGCTTGGTTAACACAAAAAGGTAAAAGAGGACTTTAAGGGAAGGTCGGACATCCAGTCCCCAACAAAGAAGCTTGTATATTTTTAGAAAAGCCCACAAATTAGGATGTAGTTGAGTATGAGCGACGTTGCAAGGCTAGAGGATATTAATTTCAAAATCAGAAAAAGGAAGTTTAACATATAGCTTAGTGAAAAAGTAATCATAGGCATAAAAGAAAGGACGTTTTGACCTATCAAGTGGGGGAAAATGCACCCTCTTCTCGGGATGAGCAACCACTATTTCATTGTTTCTATCATCCTCCCAGTTTTCACACAAGCTATGGTGCCTACGAAGGTCTTGGTATACTCTCTATCAATAACTAGGACAAAAGTAAGAACAGAAATATCTACCCAGGTCAACTGAGAGGGAACTATGGTAGACATGTTATGAATAATAGATCGAGACATAAAGCTACACGTACAAATACAACAAACAAAGAAATTGTCACAAAAGAAGTCGGACACCAAACAAAGGAAGTCGGCCTTTCTATCAACAAAACAAAAACTATGATTTTAAAAATGGTTTTTCAATAAAGAAACCCAAGATATCAAAATGGCATCACTTTCGAACAAGCAAAAGCGACACCATTTAGGGACAATACAATTACATACATAGTAACAATCTCGATCAGCGATAGTTTTAAATAGCTTCAAGATACAACAAGTAGCGAAGAAAATGCAAAAGTCTCTGTTGCCAACAATATTTCAAATCACTATTCAAAGTGACATTCAAAACAAGGAAATACAAATACTACCTAGAGTACATCAAAAACAGCAAACAAGAAAAATGGGCAAAAGCACCAACCTTAATGAAACGAGGAAATAGAAGGGCGCGTCACACAGCAAGAATCACGAACGTTCCTCTCCAAAATACAAATGAATCTTTAAAAGATTCAAGATGGAGAAATCTTGAATTGGAACACAATTATGGATGAAGAACGAAGAAAGTGAAAGAAGGAAGTGATAAGCGGATATTTTATACGCTTTTTGGCATCATTTTCATATAATTTTTAGTATGTTTTGTTTAAGTTTTATTAATTTTTCATAGGTTTTAGTGCAAAATTCATATTTTTGGATTCTACTTTGAGTTTCTGTATTTTTATACAATTTCAGGTATTTTCTGGCTGAAATTGAGGAGCTAGAGCAAAAGTCTGATTCAGAGACAGAGAAAGTGTTGTAGATGTTGTTACGATCTGACCTCCTTGCATTCAAAAGAGCTTTTATTGAGCTACAGAAGTCCAAATGGAGCGTTCTCAATAGATATGGAAAGCTAACATCTAGAGATTTCCATCAATGTAAAATCATTCATACTTTGTTTCAGAATTGAAGGCACAAAACTGGCGTTCAACGCCAGCCTCCAGCCCTATCATGGCGTCCAATGCCCACAAGGAGGAGACCAGCGTCCAACTCCCACAAAGGACCTCCAAGCAGGCGTTCAACACCCAAGGATCCTCCTAGCATGTGGTTCTCAATCAAGCTCAGCCTAAACACTCACCAAGTAGGCCCCATAAGTGGATTTTTGCACTAAAAGACTGTTTTACCCTTCTTATGTAATCCTTAGTCATAAGTCTAGTATTTATTTGAGAACTTTTACACTTATCAAGGACCTTTTGACACTTTACACGTTTTAGATTGTATTTTCTATCAGTATGAGTTTCTAAACCTCATAGGTTGAGGAGAGGAGCTCTGTTGAGTTTTATGGATTAATAAAGTACTACCGTTCTATCTCATTTCGTGTTTGATTCTCTATTCCAAGATATATCTTCATTCTTCATCATTATAAATGCGTTGAACCGGCACAAGGTTATCTCATTCTATATGGGTTTAGAGTGAGTCTTTCATCGGACAATGATGAACCACTAGCTTGATTGTACATCTCTTAGCAGGCTAATCCACGAGTTCGTTGGGGACTTCTCAAGACACCGGTTCAGCCGAGCTATGGGGAGATTAGAGTCTTTGTGGTAGAGGCTAGAACCAATGGCGCAACATTCTCTGATCCGGAAGATTTGACCTTGTCTCTGGTGTTTTGAGTAGGATCACTAAGGAGAATGAACTGCAGGAGCTTCACCCTCAATCAAAATGGATCCGCACTAACCCTGGGGTTTAGATCCAGAAGAGCATTGGCGACCTCTCAAGAAAGGCATTGATCACATACAGCCTACCATAGAAGAAATCATTCACAGTTAGAGGAGACAGTAAAACCGAATTGATCCAGAAGAACAAAGCATCACCGAAGCAACTTCTTATCATTACATTCACCATCAACTGAGTAACGTTTTATTTATTTTATTTTATGCGTTTTAAACAACCAACCAACTTTTTTCTCCACCTGACTAAGATCTACAAGATAACCATAGATTGCTTCAAATCACAATCCTCATGGGATCGACCCTGACTCACTCAGGTATTACTTGGATGACCCAGTTCACTTGCTGGTTCAGTTGTGCGAAGTGTAATTCCGCACACCAAGTTTTTGGTGCAGTTGCCAGGGATTGTTCGATTTTGGACCACTAACAATTATCTTATTGCTTAAATTTTTCAAAAAAAAAAACCTTTTCTTTTCTTTAATTTTTATCTTTTGGTTTGAGTCTTTTGTTCTTGTTCTTCTTTGAGTCTTTTTCGAATTTCTTGAGTCTTTTTTCTAAAAGTTTTCAAAAAATAGGCTTTTGTTTGAGTCTTGTGTCAATTCTTATTCAGTTAATAGAATGAGTAGAAAAGAGTATATTGAGGAGTATAAAATAGAATCTAATTCTATATATAATAATATATTATTAAATAATAAAAAATAGAAAGAATGAATGTAAAACGTAGAACTAAAAAAAAGTTTGGTGTCTTCTTGTGTCTTTTCCTTTAAAATTTTCGAAATTTGTGTTTTTGGTTTTCAAAATTTACAAGTTTGGTGTCCTTTGCATCTTCTTATTTTCTTTGAATTCTTTGAGTTTTGTTCTTGGTGTTCTTCTTGATCTTCAAAGTGTTCTTATTTTTCTTCTTGTTTTGATCTTAAAATTTTTAAGTTTGGTGTCTCTTTGTGTTTCTCTTTAAAATTTTCACATAGTAGTGTCTTAGATCTAAAAATTTTAAGTTTGGTGTCTTTTTGTTGTTTTTCTCTTTCTTCATTAAATTCAAAAATAAAAAAGATTAAATATCTTTTATTATCTTTTCATTAACTTTTGAAAATCTTGCCATTTTGTTTTCAAAATTTTTTAAATTAGGTGTTTTCTTGTTAGTCAAGTCAAGATTTAGTTTTCAAAATCATATCTTTTTCAAATTACTATCTTATCTTTCTATCTTTCTTTAAAATTCAAAAATCTTATCTAATCTTGTTTCAAATTCAAATTTTAAAATTCAATTTAAAAAATTTAAAATTTCAAAATTAAATCTTTTTCAAAAATCAAATTTCAAACCTTATCTCTTTCAAATCTTTTCAAATTCCTATCTTATCTTTTCTAATTTCAATTTTCAAAATCTAATATTTTTCAAATCTCTTTAACTTCCATCTTATCTTTTCAAATTTCAAATTTTAAATTCAATTCTTTTCTAATCTTCTATCTTATCTTGTTTCAAATATTTTCTTAATTACTTACTTGTTTTCTCTCTCTTCTTTTTCAAAACTCCCTAACTAATTCTTCTCTCTTCTAATTTTTGAAAACTTCTTGCTTCTTTCTCTTTCTTATTTTTTGAAATTCATTAATTAGTATTC
>NC_029794.2:51069035-51071818 GCF_000816755.2 Arachis ipaensis
TCTTAATTAATTAAATTTTATTTTTGAATTAATTAAATAAATTAAATAAAAACAAAAATATTTTAATCATAATTTACATCTTTATCCTTAATTCTTCTACTCCTTCTACCTTTCTTCATCATGAACCCCAATGGGAATGAAGAGTTCAGAAGAACTCTGGGGTTATATACAATCCCCAATGCTAACTTCTATAGAAGAAGTATTAGCATACCCCCATCAGAGTAAGCAACTTTGAGTTGAACCCTCAACTCATTACTCTGGTGTAGCAGAACTGCCAGTACTCTGGACTTCCACAGGAAGAACCTACCGAGTTCTTGGTAGATTTCTTACAGATTGCTGACACAGTATACAGTGAAGGAGTAGACCAAGATGTCTAAAGACTATTGCTTTTTCTTTTTGCTGTAAAGGACCAAGCAAAGAGGTAGTTGGATAACCAGCTGATGAGCGGATAATTTATACGTTTTTTGGCATTGTTTTTAGTATGCTTTTAGTAGAATCTAGTTACTTTTAGGGATATTTTCATTAGTTTTTATGTTAAATTCACATTTCTGGACTTTACTATGAGTTTGTGTATTTTTCTATGATTTCAGGTATTTTCTGGCTGAAATTGAGGGACTTGAGCAAAAATCTGATTCAGAGGTTGAAGAAGGACTGCTGATGCTGTTGGATTCTGACCTCCCTGCACTCAAAGTAGATTTTCTGGAGCTACAGAACTCGAAATGGCGCGTTTCCAATTGCGTTGGAAAGTAGACATCCAGGGCTTTCCAGAAATATATAATAGTCCATACTTTGGCCAAGAATAGACGACGTAAACTGGCGTTCAACGCCAGCTTTCTACCCAAATCTGGCGTCCAGCGCCAGAAAAGGAGCCAAAACCAGAGTTGAACGCCCAAACTGGCACATTCGAAAACACCATTATCAATTTATATCTGCCTAACTGAGATTTGCAAGGTGACCATAGCTTGCTTCATACCAACAATCTCCGTGGGATTCGACCCTTACTCACGTAAGGTATTACTTGGACGACCCAGTGCACTTGCTGGTTAGTTGTATCGAAGTTGTGACAAAATATAAGTGTGTAACCACGATTACGCGTACCAAGTTGCTCACGTGCCAGGAATAGTTTGAGCCTGGACATCACAATTTCGTGCACCAAGTTTTTGGCGCCGTTGCCGGGGATTGTTCGAGTATGGACAACTAACGGTTCATCCTGTTGCTCAGATTAGGTAATTTTCTTTTTATTTTGTTTTCAAAAATTTTTCAAAAAAATCTTTCAAAATTTTCTCCTTTGTTTTCGAAAAAAAAATAATATAAAAATGTTTTCAAAAATTCTATTCAAAATTTTTAAGAATGAATTCTAGTGTTTCATGAAGCATGTGAAGCCTGGCTGGCTGTAAAGCCATGTCTAAATTCTTGGACTGGGGCTTCCAAACCATCAGCATAGAGGCAAGTTACTTTGATAAGTAATGAGCAGTATATTCTCTTATGTTGCATGCTGAAGCTTGGCTGGCCATTGGCCATGTCTAGTGTTTTGGACCGGAGCTTTCATTGAAAGCTTGGCTGGCTAGTGAGCCATGTCTAATTCCTAGACTGAAGCTTTAGACTAAGAATGCAAGATTCCTGGAATTCATGTTAAAAAATTTTGGAATCCTTATTTTTCTTTTTCATATAATTTTCGAAAAAATCCAAAAAAAAAATTAGAAAATCATAAAAATCAAAAAATATTTTGTGTTTCTTGTTTGAGTCTTGAGTCATATCATAAGTTTGGTGTCACTTGCATACGCATCTTGCATTTTTCGAAAATGTCATGCATTCATAGTGTTCTTCATGATCTTCAAGTTGTTCTTGGTAAGTCTTCTTGTTTTATCTTGATGATTTTTTGTTTTGTGTTGTATGGTGTTTTTCATATGCATTCTTGAATTCTTAGTGCGTAAGCATTAAAGAATTCTAAGTTTGGTGTCTTGCATGTTTTCTTTGCATCAAAAAATTTTCAAAAATATGTTCTTGATGTTCATCTTGACATTCAAAGTGTTCTTGGTGTTCATCTTGACATTCATATCATTCATGCATGCATTCATTGTTTTGATCTAAAAATTTCATGCATTGTATCATTTTTCTTGTTTTTCCCTTGCATCATAAAAATTCAAAAATCAAAAAAAAAATATCTCTCCCTTTTTCTCTCATCAAATTCGAAAATTTGAGTTGACTTTTTCAAAAATTTTTAAAATCAAGTTGTTTCTTATGAGTCAAATCAAATTTTCAATTTGAAAATCTTATCTTTTTCAAAATCTTTTTCAAAAATAAAATCTTTTTCAAATTTCTTAGTTATTTTCGAAAATTCTAAAAATATTTTGCAAAAATCTTTTTCTTATTTTTATATCAAATTTTCGAAAATAACATAATCAATTAATGTTTTGATTAAAAAATTTGAAGTTTGTTACTTGCTTGTTAAGAAAGATTCAAACTTTGAGTTCTAGAATCATATCTTGTGATTTCTTATGAATCAAGTCATTAATTGTGATTTTAAAAATCAAATCTTTTTTAAAACTAATTTCAATCATATCTTTTCAAAAATATCTTCTTATCTTATCTTTTTCAAAAAAATATCTTTTCAAAATATCTTTTCTAACTTCCTAACTTCTTATCTTTTCAAAATTTGTTTCAACTAACTAACTAACTAACTTTTTGTTTCTTAACTTTTTCAAAACTACCTAACTAACTCTCTCTCTCTAATTTTCGAAAATATCTTCCCCCTTTTTCAAAATTTCTTTTTAATTTATTAA
>NC_029794.2:51072557-51072719 GCF_000816755.2 Arachis ipaensis
AGGAGAGGAGGACATGAATCCCAAGGAGGAAGACCTCCTGGGACGTCCAGTGATCAATAAGGAGCTTCCCTCTGAGGAACTAAAGGACTCTGAGGCTCATCTAGAGACCATAGAGATTCCATTGAACCTCCTTATGCCCTTCATGAGCTCTGATGAATATTC
>NC_029794.2:51072859-51074804 GCF_000816755.2 Arachis ipaensis
GCTTCTCTTAAAGCAGAGTCAACCAGAGCCCCCACAGTCAAACTCTAAGTTTGGTGTTGGGAGGCCACAACCAAACTCTAAGTTTGGTGTTGAACTCCCATATCCAAACTCTAAGTTTGGTGTTGGAGAGTCTCAACAAAGCTCTGCACATCTGTGAGGCTCCATGAGAGCCCACTGTCAAGCTATTGACATTAAAGAAGTGCTTGTTGGGAGGCAACCCAATGTTTATTTATCTAACTATATTTTTCTTAGTTATATGTCTTTATAGGTTCATGATCATGTGGAGTCATAAAATAAATATAAAAATTGAAAACGGAATAAAAAATAGCAGAAGAAAAATCACACCCTGGAGGAGTATCTGTCTGGCGTTCAAACGCCAGAACAGAGCATGGTTCTGGCGCTGAACACCCAGAATGGGCAGCATCCTGGCGCTGAACGCCCAGAACAAGCATGGTTCTGGCGTTCAACGCCAGAAATGGCAGCAAATGGGCATTGAACGCCCAAAATGGGCACCAACCTGGCGCTGAACGCCCAGAGTTGTGTGCAAGGGAATTTTACATGCCTAAATTGGTGCAGGGATGTAAATGCCTTGACACCTCAGGATCTGTGGACCCCACAGGATTATCCCAGGATCTGTGGACCCCATAGGATCATCTCAGGATCTGTGAGCCCCACAGGATCCCCACCTACCTCATCATCTCTCTTTCCATTCATGATCATCCCTTCTGTTTTCCATTTACCACTCACATCCATACACCCACTACCTTCAAAATTCAACATCTCTCTCTCTCACCCAATCCCACCCATATGGCCGAATACACACTCCCATCCATCTCCTCCAAATCTTCTTCTTATTTTTCTATTCTTTCTTCTTTTCCTCGAGGGCGAGCAACATTCTAAGTTTGGTGTGGTAAAAGCATAGTTTTTTTTGTTTTTTCCATAACCATTGATGGCACCTAAGGCCAGAGAAACCTCTAGAAAGAGGAAAGGGAAGACAAAAGCTTCCATCAAGGGTCTATAGCTCAGTGGTAGAACATTTGACTACAAATCAAGAGATCCTTGAGATACCTCAGGGGATACATTTTCTTCCACACAATTATTGGAAGCAACTAAGGGTGGAACATCAAGAGCACTCCATCATCCTTAATGAAATTAGAGAATATCTAAAAGCAATGAGGGAGGAGCAACAAAGACAAGGAAGAGACATAGAAGAGCTAAAGGACATCATTAGTTCCTCAAGAAGGAAACGCCACCATCACTAAGGTGGATTCATTCCTTGTTCTTATTTCTTCTATTTTTCGTTTTCTATGTTATGTGCTTATCTATGTTTGTGTCTTCATTACATGATCATTAGTAGTAGTAGCTATGTCTTAAAGTTATGAATGTCCTATGAATCCATCACCTCTCTTAAATGAAAAATGTTTTAATTCAAAAGAACAAGAAGTACATAAGTTTCGAATTTATCCTTGAACTTAGTTTAATTATATTGATGTAGTGACAATGCTTCTTGTTTTCTGAATGTATGCTTGAACAGTGCATATGTCTTTTGAAGTTGTTGTTTAAGAATGTTAAATATGTTGGCTCTTGAAAGAATGATGACTAGGAGACATGTTATTTGATAATCTGAAAAATCATAAAAATGATTCTTGAAGCAAGAAAAAGCAGCAAAGAACAAAGCTTGCAAAAAAAAAAAAATAGGCGAAGAAAAAAAAATAGAAAGAAAAGCAAGCAGAAAAAGCCAATAACCCTTAAAACCAAAAGGCAAGGGCAAATAAAAAGGATCCCAAGGCTTTGAGCATCAGTGGATAGGAGGGCCTAAAGGAATAAAATCCTGGTCTAAGCGGCTAAACCAAGCTGTCCCTAACCATGTGCTTGTGGCGTGTAGGTGTCAAGTGAAAACTTGAGACTGAGCGGTTAAAGTCAAGGTCCAAAGCAAAAAAAAAAA
>NC_029794.2:51074860-51078733 GCF_000816755.2 Arachis ipaensis
AACTATTCAAGAGGCAAAAAGCTATAAGTCCCGCTCATATGATTGCAGCTATGTTTCATTGATAGTTTGGAATTTATAGTATATTCTCTTCTTTTTATCCTATTTGATTTTCAGGTTCTTGGGGACAAGCAACAATTTAAGTTTGGTGTTGTGATGAGCGGATAATTTATACGCTTATTGGCATTGTTTTTAGTATGCTTTTAGTAGAATCTAGTTACTTTTAGGGATGTTTTCATTAGTTTTTATGTTAAATTCACATTTCTGGACTTTACTATGAGTTTGTGTGTTTTTCTATGATTTCAGGTATTTTCTGGCTGAAATTGAGGGACTTGAGCAAAAATCTGATTCAGAGGTTGAAGAAGGACTGCTGATGCTGTTGGATTCTGACCTCCCTGCACTCAAAGTAGATTTTCTGGAGCAACAAAACACGAAATGGCGCGCTTTCAATTGCGTTGGAAAGTAGACATCCAGGGCTTTCCATAAATATATAATAATCCATACTTTGACCAAGAATAGACGATGTAAACTGGCGTTCAACGCCAGCTTTCTACCCAAATCTGGCGTCCAGCGCCAGAAAAGGAGCCAAAACCAGAGTTGAACGCCCAAACTGGCACAAAAGCTGGCGTTCAACTCCAAGAAGGACCTCTACACGTGCAACACTCAGGCTCAGCCCAAACACACACCAAGTAGGCCCAGGAAGTGGATTTATACATCAATTACTTACTCATGTAAACCCTAGTAGCTAGTTTATTATAAATAGGACCTTTTACTATTGTATTAGACATCTTTGGATTACCTTATGATCCTTTGATCACGTTTTGGGGGCTGGCCATCTCGGCCATGCCTGGACCTTCACTTATGTATTTTCAACGGTAGAGTTTCTACACTCCATAGATTAAGGTGTGGAGCTCTGTTGTTCCTCAAAGATTAATGCAAGTACTACTGTTTTCTATTCAATTCATCTTATTTCGCTTCTAAGATATCCATTCGCACCCAAGAACGTGAAGAAGGTGATGATTATGTGTGACGCTCATCACCATCTCCTCTATGAACACGTGCCTGACAAACACTTCCGTTCTACATGAAATAAGCTAGAATGAATATCTCTTAGATCTCTTAACCAGAATCTTCGTGGCGTAAGCTAGAATGATGGCGGCATTCAAGAGAATCCGGAACCATGGAAAGGAGTGAGACTGATTGGATGAAGATAGCAGGAAAGCAGAGGTTCAGAGGAACGAAAAGCATCTCCATTCGCTTATCTGAAATTCCTACCAATGAGTTACATAAGTATCTCTATCCCTATTTTATTATATAATATTCGAAAACACCATTATCACTTTATATCTGCCTGACTGAGATTTACAAGGTGACCATAGCTTGCTTCATACCAACAATCTCCGTGGGATTCGACCCTTACTCACGTAAAGTATTACTTGGACAACCCAGTGCACTTGCTGGTTAGTTGTATCGAAGTTGTGACAAATTATGAATGTGTAACCACGATTACGCGTACCAAGTTGCTCACGTGCCAGGAATAGTTTGAGCCTGGACATCACAATTTCGTGCACCACCAGCGTAAATCTAGCCTGAAAACATGGAAATAGTTAGTAGACAAGTTTTTAAATCAATTCTTCCCTCCAAGAAAGTTAACCCAGCTAAGGCTGGAGATCTAAGTTTTCAAACAAGAGAGCAATGAATCTCTTCATGATGCCTGGGAGAGGTATAGAAGGACGCTAAGAAAATATA
Organism: Arachis ipaensis; assembly: GCF_000816755.2. NCBI lineage: Eukaryota > Viridiplantae > Streptophyta > Magnoliopsida > Fabales > Fabaceae > Arachis > Arachis ipaensis. Next base: position 51,076,607 of record NC_029794.2, read on the forward strand.
CCACTTAAATATTTTCAAAATGGGTACAGCTAGACATCTTTTACTATGGACTTTCAGACATGGCTAAAATGTCCTTGGACCACTTTGCTGATGGTTCCATACATATGAGAAAGACCATTGAGGAGGCTCACGAGCTTATTGAGACAGTTGCCACTAATCAGCATCTGTACTCAGCTGCTGAGACTTCTATGAAAGGAGAGGTTAAGGCAATATCTACTGAACATGACCCTCCAGAACAGGATGACCCATTGACTAAACAACTCCATGCCCTTGCCCAGCAACTACTGAAATTGCAAGAGGCTTTGCGAGAAACTCAGGCTTCCAACAGGAATGTAGAAGCCCAAATGACTCAAACAAGGCAACAGTTATCTAAGCAGATAACAGAAGAATGCCGGGTTATTCAACTGAGGAGTGGGAAATCCTTAAACACCCAACCTCAGTACAACAAAAGATCAAAGGAAGAAATGATAACAGAGGAACACCAGACTGCTGTCTAAGACATCTCTGAGGGCGTTGAACACCCAAAGAGGAATGTCATTGGTGTTCAACGCGAAGAAGGGGTATTCATCCCTGGCGTTAAATGCCCAAAAGGGGGCAGCAACCTTGGCGTTGAACGCCCAAGAGGGGATGATGTTTCTGGCGTTGAACACCAGGAAGAGGGTAGCAACAAGGGCGTTGAACGCCCAAACAAAGGTGGTCAATCACATACTGATAACATCCCTCAAAAGCAAGCTAATAACCCCCCTTCCAATACACAAGGCACTCAGCCTCCATCAACCATACTATAAATTCCAAACTATCAATGAAACATAGCTCCAATTAAATGAGCGGGACTTATAGCTTTTTGCCTCTTGAATAGTTTTGGCATCTCACTTTATCCATTGAAGTTCAGACTGATTGGCATCTATAGGAACTCAGAGTTCAGATAGTGTTATTGATTCTCCTAGTTCAGTATGATGATTCTTGAACACAGCTATTTTATGAGTCTTGGCCGTGGCCCTAGGCACTTTGTTTTCCAGTATTACCACCGGATACATAAATGCCACAGACACATAATTGGGTGAACCCTTTCAGATTGTGACTCAGCCTTGCTAAAGTCCCCAATTAGAGGTGTCCAGGGTTCTTAAGCACAGTCTTTTTTTTTTTTTTTTTGCTTTGGACCTTGACTTTAACCACTCAGTCTCAAGTTTTCACTTGACACCTACACGCCACAAGCACATGGTTAGGGACATCTTGGTTTAGCCGCTTAGGCCAGGATTTTATTCCTTTAGGCCCTCCTATCCACTGATGCTCAAAGCCTTGGGATCCTCTTTACTTACCCTTGCCTTTTGGTTTTAAGGGTTATTGGCTTTTTGCTCTTGCCTCTTGGTTTTAAGTGCTTTTGGCTTTTTCTGCTTGCTTTTTCTTTCTATTTTTTTTCGCCTATTTTTTTTCTCTTTTTTTTTCTGCAAGCTTTGTTCTTTGCTGCTTTTTCTTGCTTCAAGAATCGTTTTTATTTTTCAGATTATCAAATAACATGTCTCCTTGTCATCATTCTTTCAAGAGCCAACATATTTAACATTCTTAAACAACAACTTCAAAAGACATATGCACTATTCAAGCATTTATTCAGAAAACAAGAAGCATTATCACCACATCAATATAATTAAACTAAGTTCAAGGATAAATTCGAAACTCATGTACTTCTTGTTCTTTTGAATTAAAACATTTTTCATTTAAGAGAGGTGATGGATTCATAGGACATTCATAACTTTAAGACCTTACTAACTACTAATGATCATGTAATAAGACACAAACATAGATAAGCACTTAACATAGAGAAAACGAAAAACAGAGAATGTAAGAACAAGGAATGAGTCCACCTTAGTGATGGTGACGTTTCCTTCTTGAGGAACCAATGACGTCTTTGAGCTCTTCTATGTCCCTTCCTTCTCTTTGTTGCTCCTTCCTCATTGCTTTTTGATCTTCTCTTATTTCATGAAGGATGATGGAGTGCTCTTGATGTTCCACCCTTAGTTGTCCCATGTTGGAACTTAATTCTCCTATGGAGGTGTTGATTTGCTCCCAATAGTTTTGTGGAGGAAAATGCATATGAGGCATCTCCGGGATCTCATGGTGATGAGCTTC
>NC_029794.2:51078803-51081350 GCF_000816755.2 Arachis ipaensis
AGCTTCCTGTCCTCTTGAGCTCTATGAATGGGCTCTCTTGCTTGCTCCATCTTTTTCTTAGTGATGGGCTTCTCTTCCTCAATGTGAATGTCTCCTTCTATGGAAGCTCCAGCTGAGTAACATAGATGGCAAATAAGATGAGGAAAAGCTAGCCTTGCCCTAGGAGAGGGCTTTTCGGCTATTTTGTAGAGTTCAAGGGAGTCGGAGGTGGAAGTTTTTGTCTTCCCTTTCCCTTTTCTAGAGGATTCTCCGGTCTTAGGTGCCATCAATGGTAATGGAAAAACAAAAAGCTTATGCTTTTACCACACCAAACTTAGAATATTGCTCGCCCTCGAGCAAGAAAATAAAGAATTAGATGAAGAAGAAGAAGAAAAGATGGAGAAGAGGGGGGAGGTGTGTTTCGGCCAAGAAGAGAAGAGAGGGGTGTGTTGTGTGAAAATGAGGAAGAATGGAAGGCTTTATATAGGGAAGGGAGGGGGGTTAAGGTTCGCCCATATGGGTGGGTTTGGGTGGGAAATTAATTTGAATTTTAAAGGTAGGTGGAGTTTATTGGGTAGGTTTATGGGGAAGAGTGGGTGGATGTGAGTGGTGAAGGGTTAATAGGGAAGAGAGATGGAGGTGATAGGTGAAGGGTTTTGGGGAAGAGTGTTTATTGGGAATAGAGGATGATTTAGAAGAGAGAAGAGAGTGAGTGGAGGTAGGTGGGGATCCTGTGGGATCCACAGATCCTGAGATGATCCTGTGGGGTCCACAGATCCTGAGGTGTTCAAGGATTTACAACCTTGCACCAAATTGGGCATGCAAAATGCTCTTGCACACAACTCTGGGCGTTCAGCGCCAGATTGGTGCTTGTTCTGGGCGTTGAACGCCCATTTGTTGCCCATTTCTGGCGTTGAACGCCAGAACCATGCTTGTTCTGGGCGTTCAGCTCCAGCTCTTCTCCAGGGTGCATTTCTGGCGTTCAAACGCCCAGATGCTGCCCATTTCTGGCGTTCAGCGCCAGAACCATGCTCTGTTCTGGTATTGAACGCCCAAAACATGCTTCTTACTGGCGTTTAAACGCTAGTAAGGTCTTCCTCCAGGGTGTGATTTTTCTTCTGCTATTTTTGATTCCGTTTTCAATTTTTATATTTATTTTATGATTCCACATGATCATGAACCTAATAAAATATGAAAAACAATGAAAATTAGATAAATAAACATTGGGTTGCCTCCCAACAAGCGCTTCTTTAAGGTCAATAGCTTGACAGTGGGCTCTCATGGAGCCTCACAGATGTGCAGAGCTTTGTTGAGACCTCCCAACACCAAACTTAGAGTTTGGATATGGGGGTTTGACACCAAACTTTGAGTTTGGTTGTGGCCTCCCAACACCAAACTTAGAGTTTGACTGTGGGGGCTTTGTTTGACTCTGCTTTGAGAGAAGCTCTTTATGCTTCCTCTCCATGGATGCAGAGAGAGATCCTTGAGTTGTAAACACAAGGTTGTCCTCATTTATTTGAAGGATCAATTCTCCTCTGTCCACATCAATCACAGCTCTTGCTGTGGCTAGGAAAGGCCTTCCTAGGATGATGGATTCATCCTCTTCCTTTCCAGTATCCAAGACTATGAAATCATTTGGGATGTAAAGGGCTTCAACCTTCACTAACACGTCCTCTACTTGTCCATAAGCCTGTTTTCTTGAATTGTCTGCCATCTCTAATGAAATTTTAGCAGCTTGCACCCCATAGATTCCTAGTTTCTTTATTACAGAGAGGGGCATGAGGTTTATTCCTGAACCAAGGTCACACAGAGCCTTAAAGATCATGGTGCCTATGGTACAAGGTATTATGAACTTTCCAGGATCCTGTCTCTTCTGAGGCAATGTCAGTTGATCCAGATCACTTGGTTCATTGGTGAACAAGGGAGGTTCGTCTTCCCAAGTTTTAATACCAAATAATTTGTCATTTAGCTTCATGATTGCACCAATGAATTTGGCGGCTTGCTCTTCAGTAACATCCTCATTCTCTTCAGAAGAGGAATACTCATCAGAGCTCATGAATGGCATAAGGAGGTTCAATGGAATCTCTATGGTCTCTAGATGAGTCTCAGATTCCTTAGGTTCCTCAGAGGGGAGCTCCTTATTGATCACTGGACGTCCCAGGAGGTCTTCCTCCTTGGGATTCACGTCCTTCTCCTCTCTTGTGGGTTCGGCCATGGTAATTAATTCAATGGCCTTGCACTCTCCTTTTGGATTCTCTTCTGTATTGCTTGGGAGAGTACTAGGAGGGATTTCAGTGATCCTTTTACTCAGCTGGCCCACTTGTGCCTCCAAATTTCTAATGGATGACCTTGTTTCATTCATGAAACTCACAGTGGCCTTAGATAGATCAAAGACTAAGTTTGCTAAATTAGAGGTATTTTGTTCAGAGTTCTCTGTCTATTACTGAGTGGATGATGGAAAAGGTTTACTATTGTTAAACCTGTTTTTTCCACCATTATTAAAGTCTTGTTGAGGCTTTTGATCCTTCCATGAGAAATTTGGATGATTTCTCCATGATGGGTTATAGG
>NC_029794.2:51081375-51086815 GCF_000816755.2 Arachis ipaensis
GCTTCTTCCATGTAAATTGGAATTAGGTGCAGTAAAGTCACCAAACATTCTCCTTGCATTATTATTGTTGGGTTTGGCTGCCATCTCCTTTACTTGTTCGAAATTTTCAATAAGGTTGTCTCTGGATTGTTGTAATTGAGCTTCTCTTAGTTTTCTCTTCAGAGTCCTTTCAGGTTCTGGATCAGCTTCAACAAGAATGCCTTTTTCTTTGTCCCTTCTCATAAGAAAGAGAAGAGAAAAAGAAAAGAAGAGGAATCCTCTATGTCACAGTAAAGAGGTTCCTTATTGTTAGTAGAAGAAGAAAAGAAGAAAAAAATTCGAACACAGATAGAAGAGGGGGTTCGAATTTGGTGAGTGATGTGAGGAAGAGATGTTAGTAGATGAATAAATAAATAGAATAAGATGAGAGAGGGAGAGAATTTTCGAAAATAATTTTTGAAAAAGGTTAGTAATTTTTTTTGAAAAGTTTAAAATCAAAAGCTAAAATAATTAATTAAGTAAAAAGAATTTTTGAAAAAGAGGGAGATATTTTCGAAAATTAGAGAGAGAAAGTTAGTTAGGTGGTTTTGAAAAAGATAAGAAACAAACAAAAAGTTAGTTAGTTAGTTGAAACAAATTTTTGAAAAGATAAGAAGTTAGGAAGTTAGAAAAGATATTTTGCAATCACTTTTTTGAAAAAGGTAAGATAAGAAGATATTTTTGAAAAGATATGATAGAAATTAGTTTTTGAAAAAGATTTGATTTTTAAAAATCTCAATTAATGCCTTGATTCACAAGAAATCACAAGATATGATTCTAGAACTTAAAGTTTGAATCTTTCTTAACAAGTAAGTAATAAACTTGAAATTTTTGAATCAAAACATTAATTGATGGTGTTATTTTCGAAAATTATGTAATAAGAAAAAGATTTTTGAAAAATTTTTTGGAATTTTCGAAAATAACTAAGAAATTTGAAAAAGATTTGATTTTTGAAAAAGATTTTGAAAAAGATAAGATTTTCAAATTGAAAATTTGATTTGACTCATAAAAACAACTAGATTTTAAAAATTTTTGAAAAAGTCAAATCTAATTTTCGAAATTTTAAGAGAGAAAAAAGGAAAGATATTTTTTTGATTTTTGAATTTTTATGATGAGAGAGAAAAACAAGAAAAATGTTGCAATGCATGAAAGTTATGGATCAATATAATGAATGCACGCAAGAATGCTATGAATGTCAAGATGAACACCAAGAACACTATGAAGATCAAGATGAACATCAAGAACACATTTTTGAAAAATTTTTAATGCAAAGAAAACATGCAAGACACCAAACTTAGAATTATTTAATGCTTAGACATAAAGAATTCAGGAATGCATATGAAAAACAAGAAAAGACACAAAACATGCAAATGCAAAGATCAAACAAGAAGACTTACCAAGAACAACTTGAAGATCATGAAGAACACTATGAATGCATGAATTTTTTTCGAAAAATGTAAAATGAACATGCAATTGACACCAAACTTATAACATGACTCAAGAATCAAACAAGAAACACAAAAAATATTTTTGATTTTTATGATTTTCTAATTTTTTTTTATTTTTTCTTTTAATGTTTTTCGAAAATCATTTTGAAAAAGAAAAATAAGGATCCCAAAATTTTTAATATGAATTCCAGGAATCTTATGCTCTTTAGTCCAAAGCTCCAATCAAAGGGTCAGGCATGGCTTAATAGCCAGCCAAGCTTTAGTATGTAACTCAAACATGACACGCCTGACATACCCTACAGCCAGCCAGGCTTCAACATGCTTCATGAAACACTAGAATTCATTCTTAAAAATTCTGAAGAAAAAAATATTTTTGAAAACATTCTTATTTTATTTTATTTTATTATTAAATTATTAATTTTTTTTTTTGGAAAAATTTTTCGAAAACAAAAGGAAAATTTTTGAAATATTTTTGAAAACTTTTTGAAAACAAAATAAGAAGAAAATTACCTAATCTGAGCAACAGAATGAACCGTCAGTTGTTCAAACTCGAACAATCCCCGGCAACGGCTCCAAAAACTTGGTATGCGAAATTGTTACTCAGGTTGTGAATTATTGTTCGAAATTGATTCCCTGGCGATGGCACCAAAAACGGATGCACAAAACCATGGTCTAAACATATCTTCACAACTTCGCATAACTAACCAGCAAGTGCACTGGGTCGTCCAAGTAATAAACCTTACGTGAGTAAGGGTCGATCCCACGGAGATTGTTGGTATGAAGCAAGCTATGGTCACCTTGTAAATCTCAGTCAGGCGGATATAAAATAGTTATGGAGTTTTCGAAATTAATACTAAAATAAGGATAGAAATACTTATGTAAATCATTGGTGAGAATTTCAGATAAGCGTATGGAGATGCATTCATTCCTCTGAACCTCTGCTTTCCTGCTGTCTTCATCCAATCCGTCTTACTCCTTTCTATGGCTGGCTTTATGTAAGGATGTCACCGGTGTTAATGGCTACTTTCAATCCTCTCGGGAAAATGGTCCAAATGCTCTGTCACAGCACGGCTAATCGTCTGGAGGCATCACCCTTGTTGTTGGTTGCATCCTATTCCTCTCTGTGCAAATGGTCCGATGCGCTGTCACTGCATGGCTAATCATCTTGGAGGTTCTCGATCATACTGGAATAGAATTTACTATCCTTTTGCGTCCGTCACTACGCCCAGCACTCGCGAGTTTGGAGTTCGTCACAGTCATTCAATCCCAGAGGCCTACTCGGAATACCACGGACAAGGTTTAGACTTTCCGGACTCTCATGAATGCCGCCATCAATCTAGCTTATACCACGAAGATTCTGAATAAGAGATCTAAGAGATACTCATTCAAGCTAATGTAGAACGGAAGTGGTTTTCAAGCACGCGTTCATAGGGAATGATGATGATTGTCACGTTCATAACATTCAGGTTAAAGTGCGATTGAATATCTTAGAAACTGAATAAGTTGAATTGAATAGAAAACAGTAGTACTTTGCATTAATCCGTGAGGAACAGCAGAGCTCCACACCTTAATCTATGGAGTGCAGAAACTCTACCATTGAAAATACATAAGTGATAATGGAGATCATTGGTCTCGGCCCCAGAGGGGAACCGGAGTAACCAAGACTACGAATACAATGATAAAAAGTTCTATTTATAATAAACTAGTCACTAGGGTTTACAGAAGTAAGTAATTGATGCATAAATCCACTTCCGGGGCCCATTTGGTGTGTGCTTGGGCTGAGCTTGAAGTCTACACGTGGAGAGGTCATTCTTGGAATTGAATGCCAGCTTTTGTGCCAGTTTGGGCGTTGAACTCCACTTTGCAACTTGTTTCTGGCGCTGGACGCCAGAATTGGACAGAGAGCTGGCGTTGAACGCCAGTTTGTGTCGTTTAAACTTGGGCAAAGTATGGACTATTATATATTTCTGGAAAGCCCTGGATGTCTACTTTCCAATGCAATTGGAAGCGCGCCATTTTGAGTTCTGTAGCTCCAGAAAATCTATTTTGAGTGCAGGGAGGTCAGAATCCAATAGCATCAGCAGTCCTTCTTCAACCTCTAAATCTGAAAAGAAGAGAATATACTATAAATTCCAAACTATCAATAAAACATAGCTCCAATCAAATGAGCGGGACTTATAGCTTTCTGCCTCTTGCATAGTTCTGGCATCTCACTTTATCCACTGAGGTTCAGAATGATTGGCATCTATAGGAACTCAGAGTTCAGATAGTGTTATTGATTCTCCTAGTTTAGTATGATGATTCTTGAACACAGCTATTTTATGAGTCTTGGCCTTGGCCCTAAGTACTTTATTTTCCAATATTACCACCGGATACATAAATGCCACAGACACATAATTGGGTGAACCTTTTCAGATTGTGACTCAGCTTTGCTAAAGTCCCCAATTAGAGGTGTCCAGGGTTCTTAAGCACACTCTTTTTTTTGCTTTGGACCTTGACTTTAACCGCTCAGTCTCAAGTTTTCACTTGACAACTACACGCCACAAGCACATGGTTAGGGACAGCTTGGTTTAGCCGCTTAGACCAGGATTTTATTCCTGTAGGCCCTCCTATCCACTGATGCTCAAAGCCTTGGGATCCTCTTTATTTAACCTTGCCTTTTGATTTTAAGGGTTATTGGCTTTTTGCTCTTGCCTCTTGGTTTTAAGAGCTTTTGGCTTTTTCTGCTTGCTTTTTCTTTCTATTTTTTTCGCCTATTTTTTTTTCTTTTTTTTTCTGCAAGCTTTGTTCTTTGCTGCTTTTTCTTGCTTCAAGAATCATTTTTATGATTTTTCAGATTATCAACTAACATGTCTCCTTGTCATCATTCTTTCAAGAGACAACATATTTAACAATCTTAAACAACAACTTCAAAAGACATATGCACTGGTTAAGCATACATTCAGAAAACAAGAGGCATTGTCACCACATTAATATAATTAAACTAAGTTCAAAGATAAATTCAAAATTCATGTACTTCTTGTTCTTTTGAATTAAAACATTTTTCATTTAAGAGAGGTGATGGATTCATAGGACATTCATAACTTTAAGACAAAGTTACTAACTACTAATGATCCCATATGGGTGGGTTTGGGTGGGAAATTGATTTGAATTTTGAAGTTAGGTGGAGTTTATTGGGTAGGTTTATGGGGAAGAGTGGGTGGATGTGAGTGGTGAAGGGTTAATAGGGAAGAGAGATGGAGGTGATAGGTGAAGGGTTTTGGGGAAGAGTGTTTATTGGGAATAGAGGATGATTGAGAAGAGAGAAGAGAATGAGTGGAGGTAGGTGGGGATCCTGTGGGGTCCACAGATCCTGAGATAATCCTGTGGGGTCCACAGATCCTGAGATGATCCTATGGGGTCCACAGATCCTGAGGTGTTCAAGGATTTACAACCTTGCACCAAATTAGGCATGTAAAATGCCCTTGCACACAACTCTGGGCGTTTAGCGCCAGGTTGGTGCCCATTTTGGGCGTTCAACGCCCATTTGTTGCCCATTTCTGGCGTTGAACGCCAGAACCATGCTTGTTCTGGGCATTCAGCGCCAGCTCTTCTCCAAGGTGCAATTCTGGCGTTTAGCGCCCAGATGCTGCCCATCTTGGGCGTTCAGCGCCCAGATACTGCCCATTTTGGGCGTTCAGCGCCAGAACCATGCTCTGTTCTGGCGTTGAACGCAAGACAGGTGCTTCCTCCAGGGTGTGATTTTTCTTTCGCTGTTTTTGATTCTGTTTCTGAATTTTTCGTTTATTTTGTGACTCCACATGATCATGAACCTAAGAAAACATGAAAAACAAAAATAAAATTAGATAAATAAACATTGGGTTGCCTCCCAACAGGCGCTTCTTTAATGTCAATAGCTTGACAGTGGGCTCTCATGGAGCCTCACAGATGTGCAGAGCTTTGTTGAGACCTCCCAACACCAAACTTAGAGTTTG
>NC_029794.2:51086828-51094251 GCF_000816755.2 Arachis ipaensis
CAGGGATGTAAAGGCCTTCGACCTTTACTAACACGTCCTCTACTTGTCCATAAGCCTGTTTTCTTGAATTATCTGCCATTTCTAATGAGATTTTAGCAGCTTGCACCCCATAGATTCCCAGTTTCTCTATTACAGAGAGGTGCATGAGGTTTATTCCTGAACCAAGGTCACACAGAGCCTTAAAGATCATGGTGCCTATGGTACAAGGTATTATGAACTTTTCAGGATCCTGTCTCTTCTGAGGCAATGTCATTTGATCCAGATCACTTAGTTCATTGGTGAACAAGGGAGGTTCAACTTCCCAAGTTTCAATACCAAATAATTTGGCATTTAGCTTCATGATTGCACCAAGGAACTTGGCAGCTTACTCTTCAGTAACATCCTCATTCTCTTCAGAAGAGGAATACTCATCAGATCTCATGAATGGCATAAGGAGGTTCAATAGAATCTCTATGGTCTCTAGATGAGTCTCAGATTCCTTAGGTTCCTCAGAGGGAAGCTCCTTATTGATCACTGGACGTCCCAGGAGGCCTTCCTCCTTGGGATTCACGTCCTTCTCCTCTCTTGTGGGTTCGGCCATGGTAATTAATTCAATGGCCTTGCACTCTCCTTTACACAGATAGAAGAGGGGGTTTGAATTTGGTGAGTGATGTGAGGAAGAGATGTTAGTAGATGAATAAATAAATAGAATAAGATGAGAGAGGGAGAGGATTTTCGAAAATAATTTTTGAAAAAGGTGATAACAAGTCATCTTAGCCTAGTTTCACTAGTCTTTTTCTTTTGTTTTCAATTGATTTTATGCACTTTCTTGAGCCATAAGTAAGCCAATCGGGTAGAATTTCATGTTTCCTTTGATTCAATCAACCATGGATGAATTAATGTAATTTCATGAGATTTTGTGCTATAATTGTCATATATTATGAAAGAGTAACAAACTCATGATTTTGAGCATAGCTTTGATGTGTTTAGTTGATTGATGATAGGTGAAAAGGTTGAAGAAAGAAGAAAGGGCAAGGAGCAAGAGAGAATAAAAAGCTTGAGCAAAAGCTTGCCTCAAACTTTAGCTCAAACTTTTGGAAGAGTTGAATTCACCCTGGATGGAGCAAAAGGTTGCGCCAACGTTTGCCTCAAGCTTTTTGGCAAACGTTGGCACCACACACCAACACCCTGGAGGAGAAAAGCTTGCGCCAACGTTTGCCTCAAGCTTTTTGGCAAACGTTGACGCCACACATCAACACCCTGGAGGAGAAAAGCTTGCGCCAACGTTTGCCTTAAGCTTTTTGGCAAACGTTGGTGCCACACATGCACACAAGTGGATCCACGTTTGGCTTAAAGTTTGACCTCAAACTTTAGCTCAAACATGGATAGCAGCAAAAGGGGGTGGCTGATATGAAAAGCTTGAGCCAAAGTTTGCCTCAAACTTTGACTTAAGCTTTTGTGCTTTATGTCCCGATTCACAATGGGTTTCTCTCCAACTCCAAGTGCAATCAACAGAGGCTTTTATCAACCCAATTCCATCAAGAGCAAAGGCCCAATTCAAGGCTTGAAGACCATTTGAAGAAAGTGTATAAATAGCTTACGATTTAAGTTTTCGGGGAGCTTTTCTGTTTTGAGTTTTTACAGAGTGATTTTGGGAGAGCTTTTGGTTTTGAGTTACTTTGAGTTTCTGAGTCTCGGGGAAGGAGAATTGAATTTTCCTTCTCTTAGTTTTCTTGTTTTCAATTTCATTTACATTTGTCTTGGATCTTGGGTTGGAGAATTGAAGGAATTATGTTTCAATCTCATCCTGAGATCTCTCTGTTTTATTTACTGCATAATTGAATTTCAATTTCTGTTCATTGCTTCTTCTTCTACTCTTTCTGCAATTTACTTTTCTCTATTTCCTCTGCAATTGTTCTTGTTGGATCAAGGAAGGTAATGAGATCTAGACTTAGTTTTCTAGTCTCTTGACCCCTGAGATCTGAATTGTCATTTTACCTTCTCTGTTTAACGCTTTTCATGTTCATTTACATTTCCGTTTTAGATCCGGTTTAATTCAATTCCTCTTCTACTTTTCTGTTTATTGCAATTTTACTTTTCCTTGTTTAACTTCTGCAAATCCACTTCCCAATTCCCTTTATAATTCAAGCAATTTACATTTCTTGCACTTTAAGATTCTGCAATTTACATTTCTTGCGTTCTAAGCTTCTGCCATTAAATTTCTTGCTCTTTAAGATTCAGCACTTTAATTTTCTGTTCTCTTTAATTTCATGCAAATTACCCATTCCCTTTATTTTCCATGCAATTTAAATTCTGTTAATCATAAATCACTCAACCAAATCTTGATTCGCTTGACTAAATCAACCACTAAACTAAAATTGCTCAATCCTTCAATCCTTGTGGGATCGACCTCACTCACGTGAGTTATTATTACTTGATGCGATCCGGTGCACTTGCCGGTTAGATTTGTGTGTTTGGAATTCGTTTTCCGAAAATACACATCAAAAGGTTAGTAATTTTTTTTGAAAAGTTTAAAATCAAAAGTTAAAATAATTAATTAATTAAAAAGAATTTTTGAAAAATAGGGAGATATTTTCAAAAATTAGAGAGAGAGAGTTAGTTAGGTGGTTTTGAAAAAGATAAGAAACAAACAAAAATTTAGTTAGTTAGTTGAAACAAATTTTTGAAAAGATAAGAAGTTAGGAAGTTAGAAAAGATATTTTGCAATCACTTTTTTGAAAAAGGTAAGATAAGAAGATATTTTTGAAAAGATATGATAGAAATTAGTTTTTGAAAAAGATTTGATTTTTAAAAATCTCAATTAATGACTTGATTCACAAGAAATCACAAGATATGATTCTAGAACTAAAAGTTTGAATCTTTCTTAACAAGTAAGTAATAAACTTGAAATTTTTGAATCAAAACATTAATTGATGATGTTATTTTCGAAAATATGATGTAAAATTAAGAAAAAGATTTTTGAAAAATATTTTTAAAATTTTCAAAAATAACTAAAAAAATTGAAAAAAAGATTTGATTTTTGAAATAGATTTTGAAAAAGATAAGATTTTTTTTAAATTGAAAATTTGATTTGACTCATAAAAACAACTAGATTTTAAAAATTTTTGAAAAAGTCAAATCTAATTTTCGAAATTTTAAGAGAGAAAAAGGGAAAGATATTTTTTTATTTTTGAATTTTTATGATGAGAGAGAAAAACAAGAAAAATGATGCAATGCATGAAAGTTATGGATCAAAACAATGAATGCATGCAAGAATGCTTATGAATGTCAAGATGAACACCAAGAACACTATGAAGATCATGATGAACATCTAGAACACATTTTTGAAAAATTTTTTATGCAAAGAAAACATGCAAGACACCAAACTTAGAATTCTTTAATGCTTAGACTCTATGAAGGCAAGAATGCATATGAAAAACAAGAAAAGACACAAAACATGAAAACATCAAGATCAAACAAGAAGACTTAACAAGAACAACTTGAAGATCATGAAGAACACTATGAATGCATGAATTTTCGAAAAATGCAAGATGAATATGCAATTGACACCAAACTTTCAACTTGACTCAAGACTCAAACAAGAAACATGAAATATTTTTTTGATTTTTTATGATTTTGTAAATTTTTTTGTATTTTCTTTTAATTTTTCGAAAATCATTTTGAAAAAGAAAAATAAGGATTCCAAAATTTTTAATATGAATTCCAGGAATCTTATGCTCTTTAGTCTAAAGCTCCAATCAAAGGGTCAGGCATGGCTTAATAGCCAACCAAGCTTTAGTATGCTGTTGATACCTTCCATGTATAGAACAACTAAGTGTGTGAGAATCAACAAGCTCTTGTGATGATAAGTTGAAACCCCAGTCCAAAAGATTAGACATGGCTTACAGCCAGCCAAGATTCAACAAATCATCATGAAACACTAGAATTCATTCTTAAAAATTTTGAAGAAAAATATTTTTTGAAAATATTTATTTTTAAAATTTTTTCGAAAACAAAGGAGAAAAATTTTTTTGAAAGATTTTTTTGAAAATTTTGAAAATAAAACAAAAAGAAAATTACCTAATCTGAGCAACAAGATGAACCGTCAGTTGTTCAAACTCGAACAATCCCCAGCAACGGCGCCAAAAACTTGGTATGCGAAATTGTTACTCAGGTTGTGAATTATTGTTCGAAATTGATTCCCAGGCAATGGCACCAAAAACGGATGCACAAAACCATGGTCTAAACATATCTTCACAACTTCGCATAACTAACCAGCAAGTGTACTGGGTCGTCCAAGTAATAAACCTTACGTGAGTAAGGGTCGATCCCACGGAGATTGTTGGTATGAAGCAAGCTATGGTCACCTTGTAAATCTCAGTCAGGCGGATATAAAATAGTTATGGAGTTTTCGAAATTAATACTAAAATAAGGATAGAAATACTTATGTAAATCATTGGTGACAATTTCAGATAAGCGTATGGAGATGCATTCATTCCTCTAAACCTCTGCTTTTCTGCTGTCTTCATCCAATCCGTCTTACTCCTTTCTATGGCTGGCTTTATGTAAGGATGTCACCGGTGCCAATGGCTACTTTCAATCCTCTCGGGAAAATGGTCCAAATGCTCTGTCACAGCACGGCTAATCGTCTGGAGGCATCACCCTTGTCGTTGGTTGCATCCTATTCCTCTCTGTGAAAATGGTCCGATGCGCTGTCACTTCATGGCTAATCATCTTGGAGGTTCTCGATCATACTGGAATAGAATTTACTATCCTTTTGCATCTGTCACTACGCCCAGCACTCGTGAGTTTGGAGTTCGTCACAGTCATTCAATCCCAGAGTCCTACTCGGAATACCACGGACAAGGTTTAGACTTTCCGGACTCTCATGAATGCCGCCATCAATCTAGCTTATACCACGAAGATTCTGATTAAGAGATCTAAGAGATACTCATTCAATCTAATGTATAACGGAAGTGGTTGTCAGGCACGCGTTCATAGGGAATGATGATGATTGTCACGTTCATCACATTCAGGTTGAAGTGCGAATGAATATCTTAGAAACTGAATAAGTTGAATTGAATAGAAAACAGTAGTACTTTGCATTAATCCGTGAGGAACAGCAGAGCTCCACATCTTAATCTATAGAGTGCAGAAACTCTACCATTGAAAATACATAAGTGATAATGGAGTTCATTGGTCTCGGCCCCAGAGGGGAACCTCAGTAGTCCTTCTTCAACCTCTGAATCTGATTTTTGCTCAAGTCCCTCAATTTCAGCCAGAAAATACCTGAAATCACAGAAAAACACACAAACTCATAGTGAAGTCCAGAAATGTGAATTTAACATAAAAACTAATGAAAACATCCCTAAAAGTAACTAGATTCTACTAAAAACATACTAAAAACAATGCCAAAAAGCGTATAAATTATCCGCTCATCAACCACGCTGCTCTAAAATATCTACTAACTAAGCAGGATTCTAAACCTAGGCTCATAAGATGGGTATTGCTCCTACAAGAGTTTGATATAGAAATTAGAGACAGAAAGGGTACAAAAAACCAAATAGCTGATCACTTGTCTCGGATTGAGCCAGTGGCAGGGACTTCTCCTCCTTCCACTGAGATATCTGAGACCTTTCCAGATGAGCAACTCTTTGCCATCCGGATAGTATCTTGGTTTGTAGACATTTCAAATTACAAGGCTATAAGATTCATTCCCAAAGAATACAACAGGCAGCAAGCCCAAAAACTCATGCATGACACAAAGTACTACTTATGGGATGAATCATATCTCTTTAAAAGATGCTCGGATGGAATAATCTGATGCTGTGTGTCTGAAAAAGAGGCACAGAGAATCCTATGGCATTGTCATGGCTCAGACTATGAAGGACACTTTGGAGGTGAGCGGATAGCCACCAAGGTTATCCAAAGTGGCTTCTACTGGCCCACACTCTTTAAGGACTCTAGAGAGTTTGTCCGTAACTGTGATAGTTGGGAAAGGGTTGGTAATCTCTCTCATGGTCACGACATGCCTCAGCAAGGGATCCTAGAGATTGAGCTGTTTGATGTATGGGGTATAGACTTCTTGGGACCCTTTCCACCTTTATACTCAAACACCTACATCCTTGTGGCAGTAGACTATGTGTCTAAATGGGTTGAAGCAATAGCATCACCAACTATTGACACCGGAGTAGTGATGAAGTTCCTCCAAAAGAATATCTTCAGCAGATTTAGTGTCCCTCGAACACTAAGTAGTGATGGAGGTACTCATTTCTACAACAAACAGCTTAATTTTGTCTTAAGCCGTTATGGAGTTCGCCATAAAGTGGCAACACCATATCATCCCCAAACAAATGGGCAAGATGAAGTTTCAAATAGAGAACTAAAGCGAATCCTAGAGAGGACAGTAAGTGCCACTAGAAAGGATTGGGCTAGAAAGCATAATGATGCTCTGTGGGCATATAGAATAGCTTTCAAAACCCCCATTGGAATATCACCATATCAACTGGTGTATGGGAAATCCTATCATTTGCCAGTGGAACCAGAACACAAGGCCTATTGGGTAACTAGATTCCTCAACCTTGATACTAAAGTAGCCGGAGAAAAATGGCTACTCGAACTAAATGAGTTGGATGAATTCCGACTAGCTGCATTTGAAAATGCAAAAATCTGTAAAGAAAGAGCAAAAAGGTGGCATGACAGGAAGATATCTTCCAGAGTTTTTGAACAAGGACAAAAGCTCCTGCTCTTCAACTCAAGACTCAAATTATTTCCTGGGAAACTCAAATCCCACTGGAAGGGACCATATGTGATTACTAGTGTATCACCTTATGGACACATAGAACTTCAAGGTAAAGACCCGGACAACAGGTTCACTCTCAATGGACAGAGAGTCAAGCATTACCTTGAAGGAGATATTGAGACAGGAGGCTCAACACTACTACTAAGTTAAGTACAGTGAAGTCCAGTTAAAGACATTAAAATAAGCGCTTGTTGGGAGGCAACCCAATGATTAATAGCATAGTATTTTCTATTTTTCCAATTATTCATGTTTTAATTAGTTTTTTTTTCATATTTAGTTTTAATTAACTTGCTTTTCAATGATTAGTGATCATGAAATGTGTTTAAATAATGACAGAATAATGCAGAACAAAAACCAGAACACCCTAGAGGAAGCACCTCTCTGGCGTCCAACGCTAGAAAAGGGTGGAGATTGGGCGTTCAATGCCCAACAAGGAGGGCGGCCTGGTGTTGGATGCCAGAATGGGTGCCATTCTGGGCGTTCAATGCCCAGCAAGTGGAATAGCCAGTGTTAAACGCCAGAATGCAGCCATTCTGGGCGTTTAAATGCCAGAATGCAGCCATTCTGGGCGTTTAAACGCCAGAATGCAGCCATTCTGGGCGTTTAAACGCCAGAAAGAGGGCAAGGAGATTAATTTTGAAG
>NC_029794.2:51094561-51127120 GCF_000816755.2 Arachis ipaensis
TGCTCCACTCTCACTCATTCACCACATCTTAATTCAAATTCTCCTTTCCTCTTCTCCTCTCCTTCATCTTCGTCATCTTCCTTTCTTCCTTTTTGCTTGAGGACGAGCAAAACTTTTAAGTTTGGTGTGGAAGGAGCCTTGTTCTCTCAGTGAGATTCGAATCCCATGGCTCCAAGAAGTGGCAAGACCGCTCCAAGAAATAAGAAAGAAGATGATCCAACAGTTGTTTTCAAACATGTTAGATTCTACACCAAGCAACATGAAGAACATTATCACAAAATAATGAGCAAGAGGCAATGA
This sequence comes from Arachis ipaensis, assembly GCF_000816755.2. Taxonomy (NCBI): domain Eukaryota; kingdom Viridiplantae; phylum Streptophyta; class Magnoliopsida; order Fabales; family Fabaceae; genus Arachis; species Arachis ipaensis. The sequence goes on from NC_029794.2 coordinate 51,094,862, forward strand.
TCTCTGAGGTTAGATTCGAATTAGTAGAAAATGAATACCCAGAGATTCAAGAGCAAATTCGAAAGAGAGGCTGGGAGATTCTAGACAATCCTGAGATCACTGTTTGGTTCAATATGATCCATGAATTCTATGCAAATCTGTGGATGACAGATAAGCAAAAGAAAGATGGAATAGCATTCCATACTTTTCGCACTATGGTCAGGGGGAAGATCATTTATTTTCATCTGGATAGGGTGAGCGAGATCTTTAAATTACCCTTACAAAGGGATGACCCTGATTTCTACAATAGAAGGGTGGTAGCCAACCCAAAGCTGGATTAAGTCCTAGAGGACATCTGCCTACCTGGAACTCAACAGATTGAGGATGCAAAAGGCAAGCCAAACCAGCTAAAAAGAATGAACCTTAAGCTAATTGCTAGAGGATGGCTAGACTTCATTGGGCATTCTATACTCTCTACTAGTAACTGCTCTGAGGTTACTATTCAGAGAGCTGTGATGATTCACTGCATCATGATGGGGAATGAGGTAGAAGTTCACCAAATAATCTCCCATGAGATGTACAAGTTGGCAAACAGGATGTCTACTCATGCCATGCTGGCCTATCCAAACCTTATCGTTCACCTATGCCAAGAGGCTAAAGTCCTGATCCACGTGGATACATTTATTCAAGTGCAAAGCCTAATCACCAAGAAAGTGATGGAAAGCTCCAAGGTACCAGAGGATCATCCCAAAAGAAAGGCACTTGAGCCTCCCCAAGAGATCCCTCCAATTGAATATTGGGATGAGTTGAAAGCATCTGTGATGCAACTGCAAACCATCTTGGATCAAATAAGAGAGGAGCAGAAAGACCAGACTAGCATGATTTGCAAACTAATCAAAGAGCAAGAGAAGCAGGGGTGTGAGATAGAAGAGTTGAAGTGCCAGAAGCTATCACCTGAAGAGCCCAGCGCCCCTCAAGCTTGAGGTTGTTGAGTTTCAGCCGTGTGACTATTCCAATTCCTATTTTTCATATTTCTATTATTCTAATTCCTATGTCTCATATTTAGGTTTACATGATCACTAATAGTATTTAAGATTTTATTTTATTTTTCTATCTTTTAATTTAAGAGTTGCAATTGCATTAGTAATAATTGAGTTTTTATTTTCCGATTAGCTATAAAATATTCTTCTTATCATCACTAAACTTGAATAAAATAGTGATTTTTTAGAAGAATTAGAGATGCATAAATTTTTGAGTTTCATAATAAGAATAATCAATCATCTTAATGTGGTGGCATTGCTTTTATTTTCTGAATGTACGAATAAACAGTGCATATTTGAAGTTGGAATTAAGAATGTTGGCTCTTGAAAGAATGATGAAAAAAAGAGAAGTATTATTGGTAATCTGAAAAATCCAAAAATTGATTCTTGAAGCAAGAAAAAGCAGCAAAGAAAGCAATAAAAGAAAAAAATACATATATATGCTTGCGAAAAACAAAACAGAAATAAAAAGCAGAAAAAGACAATAGCTCTTTAAACTAAAAGGCAAGAGCAAAAAGCCAATAACCCTTTAAACCAAAAGCCAAGGGTAAAAGGATTTAAGGCTTTGAGCATCAATAGTTAGGAGGGCTTAAAAGAAACAAAATCTTAGCCTAAGCACTTCAAATGAAAAGTGTCCCTAACTATATGCTTGTGGTGTGAAGGTGTCAAGTAAAAAGCTTGAGACTGAGCAGTTAAAGTCATGATCCAAAGCAAAAAGAGTGTGCTTAAGAACTCTGGATACCTCTATCTGGGGATTCTAGCAAAGCTGAATCACAATCCGAAAGGGTTCACCCAGTTAAGTATCTGTGGCATTTATGTATCCGGTGGTAATACTGGAAAATAAAGTGCTTAGGGCCACGGCCAAGACTTTAAAAGCTGTGTTCAAGAATAAAAAATATCTGAACTAGGAGATTAAACAATATCATCTGGATTCTAAGTTTCTAAGGATGCCAACACTTCCTAGTTTCAATGGATAGTGACATGCCAAAACTATTCAGAAGCAAAAAGATACTAAGTCCCGCTCATCTAATTGAAACTGAGCTACATTAAAAACTCTAGGATTTATTGTATCTTAACTCTTCTTTTTATCCTACTTTGTTTTTGGTTGCTTGGGGACAAGCAACAGTTTAAGTTTGGTGTTCTAATGAGCGGATATTTTATATGCTTTTTTGCATCATTTTCATATAGTTTTTAGTATGTTTTATTTAAGTTTTATTAAGTTTTCATAGGTTTTAGTGTAAAATTTACATTTTTGGATTGTAGTTTGAGATTGTATGTTTTTATGCAATTTCAGGTATTTTCTGGCTGAAATTGAGGAGATAGAGCAAAAGTCTGATTTAGAGACAGAGAAAGTGCTGTAGATGCTATTAAGATCTGACCTCCTTGCATTCAAAAGAGATTTTCTGGAGCTACAGGAGTCCAAATAGAGCATTCTCAACGGATATGAAACGCTAACATCTAGAGCTTTCTAGCAATGTATAATAATCCATACTTTGCTTCAGAATTGAAAGCCCAAAACTAGAGTTCAACGCCATCTTCCAGCCCTATTCTGCCATCCAACGCCCACTAGGAGGAGACTAGCGTCCAACTCCCACAGAGGACCCCCAAGCAGTTGTTCAACACCCAAGGAGCCTCCTAGCACATGGATCGCAATCAAGCTCAGCCCAAACACTTACCAAGTGGGCCCTAGAAGTGGATTTTTGCACTAAAAGATTGTTTTACCCTTCTTATGTAATCCTTAGTCATAAGTCTAGTATTTATTTGAGAACTTTTACACTTATCAAGGGCCTTTTGACACTTTACATGTTTTAGATTGTATTTTTTATCAGTATGAGTTTCTAAACCTCCTAGGTTGAGGGGAGGAGCTCTACTGAGTTTTATGGATTAATAAAGTACTACCGTTCTATCTCAATTCGTGTTTGATTCTCTATTCTAAGATGTATCTTTGTTCTTCACCATTATGAATGCGTTGAACTGGCACAAGGTTATCTCATTCTACATGGGTTCAGAGTAATTCTTTCATCGGACAATGATGAACCACTAGCTTGATTATACATATCTTAGACGGCTAATCCACGACTTCGTTAGAGACTTCTCGAGACACCAGTTCAGCTGAGGTATGGGGAGATTAGACCTTATCTAATCCGAAAGATTCGACCTTATCTATGGCATTTTGAGTAGGACCACTAAGGAGAATGAACTGCATGAGCTTCACCCTCAATCAGAATGGATCTGCACTAACCCTGGGGTTCAGATCCGGAGGAGCATTGGCGACCTCTCAAGAAAGGCGTTGATCACATACAGCTTGCCATAGAAGAAATCATTCTCAGTTGGAGGAGACAGTAAAACCAAATTAATCCAGAAGAACAAAGCATCTCCGAAGCCTTAACCATCTTCTTATCATTACATTTACCATCAACTGAGTAACGTTTTATTTATTTTATTTTTACGCGTTTTAAACAACCAACTAAATTTTCTATTCACCTGACTAAGATCTACAAGATAACCATAGCTTGCCTCAAATCACAATCCTTGCGGGATCGACCCTGACTCACTCAGGTATTACATGGACGACCCAGTGCACTTGCTGGTTCAGTTGTGCGAAGTGTAATTCCGCACACCAGGAAGCAATTAACAAAGCAAGTAAACGTTTATAGAAATGGAAAATAAGGAAGAGAGAAGAGATGAAACTTTTATAAGATACAACGAACAAAAAAGACATTTCACACCCTTCTTTAGAAGCCATGCACGGATCCACAAAAAACTGCCGCGTAATGTGCTTAACATCATTAAAGTGGCATGGCAACGTTTTAAAATTTGAAACGCGTTGAGTACCTGACCTCATGAAGGGGGTGTACTCGACACAGGAAGCAAGAACCACAAATGCTTGAACCCAACCTCATGGAAGCTCAGATTCAAGCAGAGGCACTGTTCATACCCAGGCCCAAAAATAAAGCTAGGCTCAACAAGGAATAAAGGCCCACCCAAAAAGGGTGACCTCTTCCACTTGCCCGACTTCTTAAGAGGTCAGACTTAACAAGAAGGTCTAGCTTTACTTATCTGAATGAGTAACTACCTCCCTAAATCTCTCCTACTATCTCTATCTTATGTAGAAGATAGATCCTAACAAACTCCCAAGATAAAGGGTACGGTTATCTACCAAAAAAGATGAAACTACTTTAAAAAGGTGGTTATCTATTCTACTATAGATACACTGACACCTCTTAGGTATATTCAAGTCCCAATCTACTAAAACCTGCTTAAAGTCCTTGCTAACTTGAGCATCGGAGTATCTTGCAGGTACCACCTCCAACCTCCTCACGAGGAACTCAAACGGCGGCACCTCGACACCTGTACAAGTTAGACGCTGCCTCAGAAAGAGTTTAGACCTCACGTTCAGGCCCAAATGACCATTTCAGGTAACCTTTGGAACAATCATGTTTCTCTAGATTAAAACCTCAACCAATAGGGTTCAAATGTGTTTAGCACAATTAGTTATTTTAGCCTTCCAATATTTATATTCTCCTGCTAGCTTCTTCTTAATTCACCCCTATTTTTTTTCCCTTTTATGATCATGATTCTCATTTGCATTAACTAACAAGCTTTAGTATAATAGTCATGATGAAATAGCACATGATGTAATTCACAAAGACACTTCCTAACATTCTCTTATTAGCAAGGAAAAGATCACACACATGCATACACTAAAATTAAAAAATATATGCATTAAAAGAATTCTCACGCACACATTAGAAATGTAAGACACAACCATCAAATGGAATTAAAACACACTCATGCAGGAAGTTGAAAACAAGAAAGAATTCCACAATAATAAGAACTTGACCACCTAGTTCAATCATCACTATCCTCTTCATTGTTGGACTCAATATTCCTAGGCTCCCATACATTTGGTGCTTCTATGTCATCGGGAGTGAAGGTCCTTAACTCCCAAAATTCATGCCCCTCCGTGCTCTTCCGCACCCTTTCTCCATGAATGAATTGGAACTCTCTCATCTCATGTACAAGCCTCTTTGCTATCTTTGGGTATGGTCGTAAAGTTGGTTGCTCCTTTTGAAGTCTTGTACATAAGTAGCCCAGCTTTGCTTGAGCATTTAACTCACCCTCCACTCGATTGCCATGCCTGCATTCCTCTAAATGCCTAAACTCTATGAACTTCTCGTGCTACCCTAAATCAAGCAACTGTTGGGTTTGAGCTTGTTGGTTCCTTTGATATTGAAGTTGTTCTTCCATTGAATTAGAACTGTTGTTCTTGGAGTTTCAATTGTAGTTAAAAAATGCTTTGTAAGGCACCTTGGATTTGGCTCCAATCAAATTGACTCCCATCTTGAACTTGTTGTGGTGGTACATGGCATTGACTTGTTCCTTCTTACTGAAGAGGTGGAATTTATTGTCCTTCTTGATATGGAGATGGGACTTGTAGTGCTTGTTTAACTTGTGTAATTACCCTCCATGGTGGTTTTCTTTGAACTTGGCTCAGCATCACTTTCTCCATCTTCTCTAGGGTGATTGGTTTGGCTACTTACACCATGGTGTCATCCTCATCTTCAAAATGCACCCCTGCTTGTGACATAGATAATGGATGAGGCTTGGGTATCAAAGCATTGTGTCTTTTGTTATATCCTCTGCTATTCTTTGAATATTTGGTGGTATGATCTCTTCTACTTCTACCATCTCTCTAATCATAATAGAATGAACTAAAATGACTCTCTTTATGGTATAGAGCCATTGGAGGTAGACTAAATTGACCTTCTTACAAACTCATACCATCCTCTGGCTGTCGAAATGAAATAACTGATGTAAAGGATTTATAGTGTCGGTATAGAATTTCACAAATAAATTCTCGTTGCAAGTATAGTTTCTAAACCAACAAACAATCCTCAATAAAAAATTTGGTTGTCATAAGTACAAACCCCAATGAAAATTAACCGAAGTATTTAAACATCGGGTCGTCTCATAAGGAATTGCAATGAAATGCTCAATATTGGCTATGAAGGAATAAGGGGGTTTGATTTATAAAAGGGAAAGAAAGTAAATGGCAAGAAAATAAAAGTAACGACTATGTAAAGCAAATAATAAAGAGAGACATTCATGGCAAGGATTGAGAATATAGGCTTTCTATCCTAGTCACTAATCATAACAATACTTAACAAGAATTTATCTTATTTTGTCATCTCTAACATGGAAGAAGGTGTAAAGTTATTTTCCATGAAGTGTTAAGGCACTGCTAGATTGAGGCTACAAAACCAGAAGTTCAAAAAAACGTCCACAGATCGGACCATAGCAAGCACATAATGAAGAAAGACATAAAGAAAGAATAATAAAGGATCCAAATTTGCCCCGGTAGCTGCATCTTTGGGAGAAGGAGGGATAACTAAGATCAGAGTAGCTCTGACAACCCCATCCGGGCCATTCAAGATCTCCACATCAAATTCAGGCTCAGGAGGGGTCACCTCGGCAGAAGGAGCTACGGACGATCCAACACGAGGGGATGCAGAAGCCTTAGCTGTCGACACGGAAGGAGGAGCCTCATCATCCTCAGGGGCAGGCACAATTTTACCGTCCTCCACAACGTTGTCCATGTTGAATAAGGAGAGGTCAGCATCGGGAGCAAGAACTCGGACCTTGGCCTTCAATTTGTATAGCGCAGTCATACCATTCACTACATGGCCTTGGAGCTCGACATAATCATCATAAGCCGACTAAAGCCTCTCCTTCGTCTCCAACAGCTCGCCATATGTCTGAGTATAACTCTCCTTCCACTTCTTAGCCATATCTTCGGCCAGATTGGCAGCCGCCTCCGCAGTAGTAACCCGAGCCTTTTCCCTCTCCACAGCAAGCTCCAGCCCAACAGACTTGGCCTCCAACTCATCCTTCAAACCCTTCACCCTGTCATAATCGGCCTTGGCCTCCTCCAGAAAAGCCTTAGTAGCACGAACAGGGGACTCTTTGATAACCCAAGACAAGGCAGCACTAAGATTAGCTACCCGGATGCTTTTACTTGATATAAAGTCAAGGTGGTGAAGGATTGACATGTCGTCAGTCGGAACCTTGCCACAAGGAGCAATGAGTTCTGAAGCAAAGGCCACACAATCAAAGTCTTGATCATCCAAATTGAAAATCTCGGTAGTCCTCGGTTTCTTAGGAGGAAGACCAGACGAAGTAGAGGAGGAGGCGGCACCAGAAGTCGAAGAAGGAGGCTCAGTAGGAACCGTCCGAACCCGAGGGGTTGGGATGATCTTCCTCGGACCTTGAGGATCAGACTCTGGCTTCTTTGAGGGAACCTGGCTAGAACCCTCCCCCGACGCCTTGTTTTAAATCTGTTGGGCAGCTACTGTCTTCTTGGTCTTCCTGAGGAACTTCATCGAGTCAGAATGAGCCACCATCTCTGAAAAAGAGAAGAGAAAACCATAAAAACAAGTCACAGGACAGAGGAATGCAAAATCCAAACAAATAAACAAGAAAAGACTGCCTTATAAAGAAGTCGAACGCTACCTAGTTCGGAGAGAAGGAGAGCCGGATCGCCTAAAAATTTCTTCGTCTCCAAAGGAGGAGGCTCCCCCTAGTGCTCCTCAAAAACTCCTACAAAGGCCCTCTCTACCTCATCCAGACTCTCCCACGAATACTTAAGGCTTACGATATCATTTTGCCACCACAAGGGAAAGGTCGGCTCATCATTTTCATCCAAAAAGAAAGGGCGAACACCCTCAACAGCCCAGACTTTGAAATAAAAGTTCTTAAAGTCCCGGAAAGAGTCATCAAACATAGAAAAAACCTTCTTCCCCTGAGTAGCCCGGAAGGAGATCCAAGAAGCCTTCTTCTTGGCCGTCCCTAGTTTTGTCAACACAAACAGATAAAGGAAAAGGGAAAGGGTAGGTCGGACACCCAGCTCTTGGCACAACAACTGAAAAATCTTCATAAAAGCCCAAGAATTCGGGTGAAGCTGTGATGAATCCACATTTTATGGTGTTTATTTGCTCTATGTGGGTGGATTTCATCAACTTTTCTTGCATTTATCCATTGAAATAGCATAGTTTCATAATTTCTCTCTAAATTATGCCTGAAAGTGAAAACATGCTTTTTAAGTTATATAATTGCTAAATTTTATTCACTTTAATTCCATTTGATGTCTTGATGTGTTTATTGAGTAATTTCAGGCTTACAAGGCAAGTATGGATTGAAGAAGTGGAAGGAAAGCATGCAGAATGGGAGAATTCAAGAAATGATGGATTTGTAAAGCTGCAAGTCCTGACCGCTCGGTACTAAATTGATCATAACTTGAGCTACAAAGGTCCAAATGAGGCAGTTTCAGCGGCATTGGAAAGCTAACATCCCGGGCTTCAAAATGATATATAATTTGCTATGGTGGACATAAGTTGAAGTGTGCGTACGCACACAACTTGTGCGTACGCACAAGACAGGGAAATAGCAAGTGTGCGGACGCACACACCTGTGCGTCCGCACAGGTCCTAGCCCGTGAGTTCATTAATTGCAAACTGCTGGGGGCGATTTCTGGGCTCCCAAAACCCAATCCAACTCATTTCTGAAGCTATTTCAAGCCAAATTGAAGAGGAATGAAGGGGGGAGCACTTAGGTTTAGGTTTTTACATGTTTTTGTTAATTTTCTTGAGAGAGAAGCTCTACCTTCTCTCTAGAATTAGAGTTTTATCTTCATTATCTCATTAATTTCTCTCTTTAATTCTTGTTTTATTGTGGTTTTATTTACATTTTCATGTTCTATTGCCTTTAATCTCTTAGTTTCCTTTGTTAATTTCACTTTCATGCCACTTTTGTTTTATGAACACTTTTGTTACTTTCAGTTTTATTTAATGCAATTTTGATGTTTTATGTCTCTCTTTAATGCTTGTTTGAGTTGTTATTATCATTTTATTACAATTGGTAGTTCTAGATTTATTTTTATTACAATTTATGATATTTTCCCTTTTATGCATGCTAAGTGTTTGATAAAATATCTCTTTTAGTTTTTGCCTAGTTTTTCACACTCTTGGCTTGGAATTGGATAATTAGGTGACCTTGAATCATAGATGTCCATTCGATATTGCGATTAGAATTGTTAGTTGGTTTGGTTTCCACTAATGCTAGTCTTTCACTAAGTTAATTAGTGAGTTGATTAGGACTTGTGGATTGAGATCAATTATGCCCTTTTGACTTATTCTCGATGTTAGGATAGACTAATTGGGATTAATTCTTAGCAATTATCATGTTTGTGGTCTATGATTATGATAGGGATCCTTAACTCCCAATCCTTGCTAAGAGTTCCTACTTTTTGCCACTTGAATTACATTTTTGATTTACTTTATTTGAGCTTTAATTTCTTGCATGTGTATTTACTTCCTTGCCTTTTAATTTACTTGTCACTTGCAATCCCAATACCCCCATGTCTCATAGCCAATAATAGGACACTTAATTGCAATTCCTAGGGAGAACGACCCAGGAGTTTAAATACTCTTGGTTATTTGATTTGAATTGTGACTATTCTTTGATTTAAACTTTGATTGTGAGAGTTCATTGTTGGTTTGGACTATGCTATTAAAGAAGTGATTCTTATTTTGATTGATTCTAAACCGGCAATAATTCTCACATCAAGTTTTTGGCGCCGTTGCCGGGAATTGCAATGGTGTTACATTGTTGGCTATTGTTAATATGTGAATATGTGAATAGTTTGTTTTTGATTGGTTGCTTGTTTTTGTTTGTAAATATGTCTCTTGGTTGTTAGCTTGCCTTAATAGATTTTTGTTTTAAAGTGCATATGTGAATAGTTAGTAATTTTGCTTTAAATTGCATTTTTGACATGAATTGCATGTTTAAAATTTTTAATTAGTTTTTGAATGGTTGAATTTGGATAGATTTTTATTTGTGCATATTACAAGTGCTTTGAATAGTCCATGATTTTTATTTGAAAAATAAAATTTTGGATTAATTTTAAAGTTAATGTAAATAGTTGCATATTTTTGTTAATTTCTTGTTTATATGCATATTAGAATGTTGGGTTAAATCCTGTTAAAAAAATAATTTACTCTGTGCGTACGCACTCCCAATTCACCCTCCTCTGTTGGGAGCACCGGCACGCTATGTGTGTCCGCATTCCCCTGAACGCAGTCCTTTCACCTTCCCTTGTCTTGTCTTTTCTCTTTCTTTGAGCACCATAACTTCCATCTTCTTCACCATCATCATCATCCATCACTTCTCATACCACCAACCCCCACGCCACAACCCCTCCCTTCACCTGATACTGAAACCACCGGCAGCCCCATCTTCTTCCTCTACCCTTTCCGTCGGCCTCGAACTGGAACCACCGCAACCCTCTTCTCCTCTCTTCGTTCCCCAAAACCACCGAACCCGAGCACTGCGACCACCACTTCCGGCACCGTACCACCACAACACTGCCGCCATCCAGCCTCCTTTCTCTACCCTCAGCCATACCAACCCTCTTCTCTTTTCTCCGTCGAAACCCAAAGCAGTGATGACTAGGTTCCCCTCTTTTTCCTCTCTCTCTCACTGGCCAACCACCACCGCGAACCACCCTAGCCCTCCACCATCGCCATAGCTTCACCTCAGCCGAGCCCACCCCGCTCTTCTTCCTCTTCGCGCTACCTTCCCCTTTGGCTTCAACATCACATCGCAACCTTTCCTTCCTCGCCGAACCTGTCTCAACCTCCAGTCTCAACCACCCCGCACAGCCGCGTCATCGCCGGTGCCGTCAAGACCCACACCACCCATCCTCTACTCACGAACACCCAGTTGGCTCTGTTTTCCCTTTCCATTGCCTACGAGAGCGTGTACAGGGCACAGCCCCTGATTTCATTCCACTTCTTCTCCATCGCCTCTTTACTGCCTGGAATAGCCAGAATAGGGTGCAGCCCCTGTGTCTTCGAGCCCTGTGCCGTCTTCCCTCTCTAACGCTGCCCTTGGCCGGCCGTGCTGCCGTGGCTGCAGCCCACCACCCCCCCTTCCCTTTCTCTGTTCTGTTTCTGCCTTTTCAGGTTCCATTTTCTTTTCTATTTTCTATTCCCTTATCTGTTTTCTGTTAGCTTAGTTTAATTTTTGTTGATTTAGTTAGAAATGCATGTTAGTTGCTTAGGTGGTTAGAGAATCTAAGCTGGATAGGAGATTTAGGTTATTTTTATTTATAATGATGTTTGGAAATATTGCTATCTTATTACTGCTAAGTTCCTGTTTCAATTTGAACTTAATTGTTGGATTCAATTATGCTTAATTGTTTGAACTTATGCTGCTTCTGGAATGGTTATTGAACTCAATGAAAAGGATGCTGCTTGATGCTGTTGGTTTGGTTTAAATTGTTATTGATTTTATGTTGCTATTTTATTGATTTAACTTTGTGCTAAACTGGATTGTTTAATGCTGCTGCATACTTGTATTACTGCCTTATTCTTGTTGAAGGCTTCTGCTGGAATGATGCTGATTGTCTTGAATTTGAATTCAATTGTCAATTGCTCCATTTCAATTTTCCATTTTGTTCTTGCTTCAAGATTGATTGCTGCTGAAGTTTTCTTTCAATTTTGCACTTGAGTGTTTGAATTCAGCTTGCCTGCTTGTTAAATGGTTCATTGTTTTGGTGCTATATTTTTTGTTCTTGCTGTATTTTGGCTCACTTTCTGATTTCCTATGAAGCTGTATATAATTTTTGTGAATTTAAGTGTCATAGGAAATTTGATTTGATTGTTTGAATTTAGGAAATAGGCCAATTTACTGTTGAAATACTGCCGGATTTTCCCTAACCTTGTTTCATTAAATAACATTGTGTTACTTGGTGCAACAAGATTCTATTTGATAGAATTCTGTGTCAAAAAGAATCTTGTTTGCTAAATGGTTTTGGAAAATTTCTCAAGGAATTTCTTGCAAGTTTTGGTCAATACTTCAATTTATTTACTTGCTTTCAATTGTACATTATTCTTGAGCTTTAAATGAATTTTACATGAATTTTTAAATTGACCATTAACTTGGTCTTCGTGCCTCATTGAATTTGGTGTTCGAATGTTCTTTGGCTTATGTGTTTCTTTATGTTTCTTACTTTGTCAACACCAATTTATTTTAATTTATGCCAATTACTTGTGATTGATATTTACTTGATTATGTGCTCTACACATACATGTGTATTACATGTTTTGGCATTTTGAATTGTTGAGAAGTGAATTGTTGAAACTTTTTGGAACTAAGGAACTTGTGACTATGCACCTAACTTTTGATTTTCCTTCCATTTCTTTTGCTAACTCTTTCTTTCTTTTTACATAACTTGTAAGCTTTGATTTCTTTTTCAACTAACTTCTTTTTCTTTTCCTTTTCAACTAATTTTTCTTTTTCTTTACCTAACTTTTAACTTTGCTTGTCTTTTTCATCTAACTTTTCTTTTCACTTTCAGTTAACCATTTTCCTTTTTACTAACATAACTTTTAACTTTTTTTATTTTTCAACTAACATTAACCTTTAACTTTTAACTATTTTCTTTCTCTTTGTGCATAGTAACAATGCTCCTTCCTTCTTTTATTCTTTGATAAACAAGCAAGTTAGCTGTCTTCATGTTCTGAATTTGATTGGAAGTTGTTTATGTTTGATTTAATTTGATTCTCATGTATGCTTCCATTCAAATTTTTATTATCTATTCACTTCATATGCTGTTTTGTGACTTAGCTCTTTCCTTTTAAGCACCACCATCAATCTTGCAGCCACTTTTGTATGGTAACACAGTGACGACTCCTTCCACTCCGCATAATCGTGAGCACCGAGGACGGTGCTACATCTTAAGTGTGGGGAGGTTGTGCATCTTCAGCAAGCGCATTTTGGGTGACAAGCTTCATTTCTGAACACTTTTAGTTTAGTTTCTTTTTATGCCTTTTAGTTATTTTGTATATATTTTATCTTTTTGAAAACCTTTTTATTTAGATTATTACTTTTCACTTAGCTTATTGCATTTTTCAATTTTGCTTATACATAGCCTAGTATTATATTATAGTAAAGCATGTTTTTAGATTTCCTTTTTTAGCTTTTAGTTGTGATTGTGATTTGGATGATGTGATGATTGCACCTAGTTTGATTTCCTATACATTTTCTATTTTGGTTTGATTGAAATTGGGAATTAAACTTAGGATTTTTGACTTGTTCCATCCAATCACATTATACATACATATAGAATAAATGTTAGTCAAATTAATGAAATTTCCAAGAAGCTTACTTTTTATTTAGGGCATTAAAATTCAAATTGAATTGAGTTGAAATTCTTTGAAACTTGCATGATTTATAAATTGTGGAATATGGTTTTTAAGTTAAAGAACACATAACTTGTGATATTTCGAGCCTTATTGTGTGGTTACACCATTTGACCACTTATTTTATTTTTGTGTGTGCTCTTCTCTATGATTGCAATCTTTAGTTTGTTTAATTCTATATATCCATTGTTTAATTTATATTTATGCAATTATGTGATTGACGCCATTATTTTTTTATAGCTCACTTAACCCAAATAGCCTACCATTTCATTCACCTTTATTTGCCACTGCCTATGAATGCCCCTTTTTGTTCTTTATTTTGCCACATCACTAACCTTTAAGCGAAAAACAATTAATTGTCCTATTTGAATCTTTGGTTAGCTTGGGATAGTGAGTGTGTGTGTCAACTAAGTGTGGGGAAGATTTGGGGAACATTGGTTGATGAAAATGTGTTTTATACTTATTGAGAAATATTAGGAATTTGGGTACATGCTCATTTAAAATTATAGAAACCATATGCATTGATGAGTTGGTGTATATATTATGTTAAAAAAAATAATAATAAATAAAAAAATATAAAAAATAAAAAAAAGAGAAGAAAAAGAAATAATGAAAAGGGGACAAAATTACCCCAATGAGAAATTCAATAAGAATCAATGCATATGTGATGAATTGAATTTGATACATGAGTGTGTGTATATATGTAAAAGTGAGATTTTGGGTAGCTAAGTTTGATATTAGAATTGTGTGGGGTATGTATGTGTTAGTGAGAACTTAGGTTAATCAAAGATTCAAATGCAAGCTCACTTAGCCATATGTATATCCTTACCTCTACCCCTAGCCCCATTACAACCTTAAAAAGACCTCGTGATTTTTGCATATGTACATTAAATATTTTTTGATTGGTTAGATGAAGAAAACACTTTAGAAAGTATGATTAGAGGATAATTGAGTGAATTGACCCTAAACACTTGAGTGACTAGAGTGCATACACATATCCGGTGAGGGTTCAATCACTCAATCCCATATTTCCACCTATGATTATTTCTTATCTTGCAAGTTTGGTTAAATTCTTTTATATGACTCAATTCAATTATGAATAGGATTTGGTTATAATTGCTTTAGCCTTTGGTTGTATATAGATACTTTCTTGGATATTAATTTACTTGGACTAATTAAATACATATATATAGTTAGATAGTAGAGTTACATACATATAGGTAGAATGCATATAGTTAGTTACATTGAACAATTGTTGATTCCCCTTCTCACTTCCTTTGGTATAGCTTGAGGACATGCTATTGTTTAATTGTGGAGATGTGATGAATCCACATTTTATGGTATTTATTTGCTCTATATGGGTGGATTTCATCAAATTTTCTTGCATTTATCCATTGAAATAGCATAGTTTCATAATTTCTCTCTAAATTGTGCTTGAAAGTGAAAACATGCTTTTTAAGTTTTATAATTGCTAAATTTTATTCATTTTAATTCTATTTGATGCCTTGATGTGTTTGTTGAGTAATTTCAGGCTTACAAGGCAAGTATGGATTGAAGAAGTGGAAGGAAAGCATGCAAAATGGGAGAATTCAAGAAATGAAGGATTTGTAAAGCTGCCAATCCTGACCTCTTGGTACTAAATTGATCATAACTTGAGCTATAAAGGTTCAAATGAGACGGTTCCAGCGGCATTGGAAATTTAATGTCCGGGGCTTCAAAATGATATATAATTTGCTATAGTTTGGACATAAATTGAAGTGTGCGTATGCACACAGCTTGTGCGTACGCACAAGTTAGAAAATAGCAAGTGTGTGGATGCACACATCTGTGCGTCCGCACAGGTCCTAGCACGTGAGCTCATTAATTACAAATCGCTGGAGGTGATTTATGGGCCCCTAAGACCCGATCTAACTCATTTTTGAAGCTATTTCAAGCCAAATTGAGGAGGAATGAAGGGGGAGCACTTAGGTTTAGGTTTTTACATGTTTTTGTTAGTTTTCTAGAGAGAGAAGATCCCCCTTCTCTCTAGAATTAGGGTTTTTATCTTTATTATCTCTTTAATTTCTCTCTTTAATTCTTGTTTTATTGTAGTTTCATTTACATTTTCATGTTCTATTGCCTTTAATCTCTTAGTTTCCTTTGTTAATTTCACTTTCATGCCACTTTTGTTTTATGAACACTTTTGTTACTTTCAATTTCATTTAATGCAATTTTGATATTTTATGTCTCTCTTTAATGCTTGTTTGAGTTGTTATCATCATTTTATTACAATTGGTAGTTCTAGATTTGTTTTTATTACAATTTATGATATTTTCCCTTTTATGCATGCTAAGTGTTTGATAAAATATCTCTTTTAGTTTTTGCCTAGTTTTTCACACTCTTGGCTTGGAATTGGATAATTAGGTGACCTTGAGTCATAGATGTCCATTCGATATTGCGATTAGAATTGTTAGTTGGTTTGGTTTCCACTAACGCTAGTCTTTCACTAAGTTAATTAGTGAGTTGATTAGGACTTGTGGATTGAGATCAATTATTCCCTTTTGACTTATTCTCGATGTTAGGATAGACTAATTGGGATTAATTCTTAGCAATTATCATGTTTGTGGTCTATGATTATGATAGGGATCCTTAACTCCCAATCTTTGCTAAGAGTTCCTACTTTTTGCTACTTGAATTACATTTTTGATTTACTTGCTTTGAGGGTTAATTTCTTGCATGTCTATTTACTTCCTTGCACTTTAATTTCTTGCCTCTTATAATCAACCCCCAAAATCTCTCATAGCCAATAATTAATCACTCAATTGAAATTCCTAAGGAGACGACCCAGGATTTTAAACTACTGGTTTTATATGTGTTTTGATTGTGACATCTTTTGAATTGATAGTTGATTGATGATCAATTATTGGGTTTGGACTATACTTGCAACATCAATCCTATTTTTAGTGTGAAATCCAAACCTATGCTTTTGGTCATTCTATCAAGCTACGAAGGGTACACATTGCAGTTCCACAAAACTTCAGTCTCAAATGCGATAAAAGGAAGGGTAATACCTAGTTGGATAAAGAAAAAGTCATAGGCATAGAAGAAAGGACGCTCAGCCCGACCTAAGGGAGGGAAACTAACTCTCTCCTTAGGATTGGGCGACACCAGCTCGTAGTTCATTTCATCATCCCTACTACTACAGATCCTATGAAATCTCTTAAGTTTCTCACAATACTCCGGGTCAGCCACAGTAACACATATCAACACTATAGAATCTAACCAGTCAGCCATACCAGGGGGACCTTTGTAGACATCTCAATGATATTTTTATGTGAAGACATAGAAAACTACACCTACAACAAGAAAACAGAAGAATGGTCACCACCAAGTAACTCGGACAAAATCAGAGTGCAAAAGCATCCAACAGCCAACAAAAACACAACAACAAAAAGAGCACCCCAAGGCTCGAAGATCACCATTAAACCCCAGGGACACCCTTTTAGAGGCAATGTAGATACAGAAAGGAAGAAACACCAAGGAAAGTCAACAAAAATCAAAACCCTAACCCTTCCAGCAAATAAAAATGCAAAAAGCCCAAAACCAGAAAGCTTCAACCTTTTCAAACAAAAGCTCAGCAAGATGAAAAACTTCTTTGCAAAAGGAAAAGCATGCAGCAGTAAAGAATAAAGAAGAACTACAAATGTGAAAGGGTGCGAAGCAAAACACCAACCTGCAAGGAGAAAGAAAATAGCGACAGCAAGCGCGCAGCAGAATCACGAGCAAACCACACCGACACTTCGAAGATTCAGAAAATAAAGGAAAAAGCTTGGCGCAAATTGAAGTGATAAAGGCAAAGAAATTCCTTCTCCAAATATGTGAAAAGCGAAATAAAGCAAGTAAAGAGTTCTTGATTTCAAATAACATGCAAAGAGGGAAAAAGAAATGGCAAAGAAGAATAAATAGGCTTTAAAAGCGCCTATATATTCCCAACGAAGCAACGCCCTCGAGAAACGAACGTAGCAATAAAGGAGCGAAAGCAAAAGCAAAAAATGCTTCGCATTTTAAAAACAGCATTTAATGACGTAAAACTCAAGAAGGAGTTGGCCGGACAGATGCTTGAACATGACTTCCTCAAAAAGGATCGAAACTTAGAAGCACGACCTTACAAGGAAGATCGAAGCTCAAGCAGGGGCACTGTTCATACCCTGGGCCGAGCTGTGGGGTCCAGGTTGGACTGAAAGCCGGCCGACCTCTTCTAAAAGTTGGTTGATCACCGCCCTCACTATGGAAGAGCTCGGACAAACCTAAAAGGCCCAAAAGGCCTAAGAAAGAAGAGTCACCGCTTGCTGAAAAGGCGGCTGGCCAAAAGATAAGTGATCTCACCCATAAAAGATAAGATAAGATAACAAACTTATCTCAAGGAAGGTCACTTAACACTACTATAAATACACTGGAGCACCCAGGTATAACTCATACTCCAATTCTATAAAACCTACTTAAATCCTGTACTAACTTAAGCATCAGAGTCTCTTGCAGGTATCACCCCCCTCCGGTGAACAAGGACTGATAAACCCCTATTTTATGGTTTATCTTGTGCTAAATGGAGTGGTTTTTATCAAGTCTTTGCACACTTATTCATATAAATTGTATTATTTTACAAATCCTTCCTAATTTTGTTCTATGATTGAAAACTTGCTTTCTAAGCCTTTAAATTGTGTATTTTTAACTCTTCTATATACCATTCGATGCCGCGATTTATGTCTTAAGTATTTTCAGGCTTTATAGGACAGGAATAGTTCAGAGGATGGAAAGGAAGCTTGCAAAAATGGAAGGAACACGAGAAACAAAGGAGACAACCAGCGAGGAGCGACACGCACGCATGGCTCACACGTGCGCGTGATTTGGAGATTTTCATGGCGACACGTGCGCGCACCTGGCACGTACGCGTGAGAAGTGAGATTGCACGGTGACGCGTGCGCGTACCTGACGCGTACGCGTGACACGCGAAGATGACCATCGACGCGTACGTGGTGCACAAAATTGTGATTGTTCATTCCCCAGCAACGGCACCAGAAACTTGGTACGCACGTTCATAATCTCAATTTTTCTTCACAACTTCGCACAACTAACTAACAAGTGCACTGGGTCGTCCAATTAATAAACCTTACGTGAGTAAGGGTCGATCCCACGGAGATTGTTGGCTTGAAGCAAACTATGGTCATCTTGTAAATCTCAGTCAGGCAGATTCAAATGGTTATGGGATTTTGATAATTAAAATATAAATAAAATATAAAATAAGATAGAAATACTTATGTAATTCATTGGTGAGAATTTTAGTTAAGCGTATGGAGATGCTTTGCTCCTTCTGAATCTCTGTTTTTCCTACTGTCTTCATTCAATCATTCATACTCCTTCCCATGGCAAGCTGTATGTTGGGCATCACTGTTGTCAATGGCTACATGCCATCCTTTTAGTGAAAATGGTCCAAATGCGCTGTCACCGCATGGCTAATCATCTGTCGGTTCTCGATCATGTTGGAATAGGATCCATTGATCCTTTTGCGTCTGTCACTATCCCTTCCCAGATCCTACTCGGAATACCACAGACAAGGTTTAGACTTTCTGTATCTCGGGAATGGCCACCAATAATTCTAGCTTATACCACGAAGACTCCGATCTTTCGGAATGGAGGCTAAGAAATACACGCTCGATCTAAGGTAGAACGGAAGTGGTTGTCAGGCACACGTTCATAGGTTGAGAATAGTGATGAGTGTCACGGATCATCACATTCATCATGTTGAAGTGCAAGCGAATATCTTAGAATAAGAATAAGCTTGAATTAAAAAGAAAAACAATAGTACTTTGCATTAATTCATGAGGAGCAGTTGATAAACCCATCTTTTATGATATATTCTGTGCCTAATTTGAGTGATTTATTCAATCATTCACCCACTTATTCATATTAATTGCATGGTTTTACTTTTCCTTCCTTATTATGTGATGTATGTGAAAAACATGTTTCCTATGCTTTAAAAGTAATAATTTTAATTACCCTTTATTACCATTCGATGCCGTGATTCGTGTGTTGAGTAGTTTCAGATCTTCTAAGGCAGGAATGACTTAAAGGATGAAAAGGAAACATACAAAAATGGAAGGAAAGCACAAAACGGAGTTTTTGAAGAAATTGGCAACGACGCGATCGCATGGACGATGCGGTCACATGCCAGTGCGAATTAACAGCGACGCGACCGCGTGCTTGACGCGATCGCGTGCCTTAAGCGAAACGCATATGACGCGGACGCATGAGTGGGCTTTTTGGCCCAATTCCAAGTCCAGAAGGCACAGATCAGAGGTTATCAAGTGGGGGGATGCATCCATTCAGAGGAGAGTCTCCAATTAGTCAGCATTGATGAATTAGATGTAGTTTTGAGGGAGGTTCTCTCCTCTCTCTTTAGGATTAGGATTTAGATTTAGGATTTTATGCGCTTTCAAGATTATCTCTTTACCAGGTTCAATATTCCTTTTTATTATTTTCTCAATTTTATTTATAAATTCTTCTATGTTACAAATTACTCTTTTGAATTAATGTTATTTGAGGTATTTCAGTTTATAATTGTTTCTTTTATTCATGTTACTGTTGCTTCCAATCTGAAGACATTTTTATTCCAGTAGATTTACTTTTCCCTTTTGGTCTTGGTTAAGAAATCAGTAACTCAGGAGTTATCAAACTCAAACATGATTGATAATCGTTATCTTTGCTAATTGAATTGAACTTCAATAATCCCAATCTTTCCTTAGGGATTAACTAGGATTTGAGGATCTAACTAATTAGTCACTTGACTTTTCTTCACTTTAAGTAAAGACTAACTGAGTGGAATTAAGATTCAATCTTCATCATCATTGATAAGGATAACTAGGATAGGACTTCTAATTTCTCATACCTTGCCGAAAGTTTATTTTACAGTTATTTATTTACTTTACAGTCTTTTACTTATTTCAATTGCAATTTAAATTACTTGTTCCTCATCTTAAAAACCCCAATTTACAATCCTCATAACCAATAATAAGAACATACCTCCCTGCAGTTCCTTGAGAAGACGACCCGAGGTTTAAATACTTCAGTTATCAATTTATTTAGGGGTTTGTTACTTGTGACAAACAAAACGTTTGTACGAAGGGATTTCTGTTGGTTTAGAAACTATATCTACAACGCGACTATTTTTATAAATTCTTTACTAGCAAAAATCCTAACGTCAGCAGCAGAGCTCAACACCTTAATCTATGAGGTGTAGAAACTCCACCGTTGAAAATACATAAGTGAAAGTGGTCCAGGCATGGCTGAATGGCCAGCCCCCTAAACGTGATCAATGATCAAAAGTGATACAAAGTTAGTCTCAAAAATGATCAAAAGATTGTCAAAAGATGTGAAATAAATCACTAAAAGTAGTTTTTATACTAAACTAGTAGCTAGGGTTACAGAAATAAGTAAATGATGCAGAAGTCCACTTCCGGGCCCACTTGGTGTGTGCTTGGACTGAGTATTGAAGCTTTGCACGTGTAGAGGCTTCTCTTGGAGTTAAACACCAGGTTGCAGCCTATTTCTGGCGTTGAACTCTGGTTTGTATCCTGTTTCTGGCGTTTAACTTCAGAATAGGGCAGGAAGTTGGCGTTTGAACGCCAGTTTGTGTCATCAAAACTTGGGAAAAGTATGGACTATTATATATTGCTGAAAAGTCCTAGATGTCTACTTTCCAACGTAATTAAGAGCGTGCCAATTGGGTTTCTGTAGCTCCAGAAAATCCATTTCGAGTGCAGGGAGGTCAGAATGCAACAGCATCTGCAGTCCTTTTTTAGCCTCTGAATCAGATTTTTGCTCAGGTCCCTCAATTTCATCCAAAAAATATCTGAAATCACAGAAAAACACACAAACTCATAGTAAAGTCTAGAAATGTGATTTTTGCTTAAAAACTAATAAAAATATAGTAAAAATTAACTAAATCATACTGAAAACTATGTAAAAACAATACCAAAAAGCGTATAAATTATCCGTTCATCACAACACCAAACTTAAATTGTTGCTTGTCCCCAAGCAACTGAAAATAAAATAGGATAAAAAGAAGAGAATATACTATAAAATCCAAAATATCAATGAAACTTAGCTCCAATTAGATGAGCGGGACTAGTAGCTTTTTGCCTCTGAACAGTTTTGGCATCTCACTTTATCCTTTAAAGTTCAGAATGATTGGCATCTATAGGAACTCAGAACTTAGATAGTGTTATTGATTCTCCTAGTTCAGTATGTTGATTCTTGAACATAGCTACTTTATGAGTCTTGGTCGTGGCCCTAAGCACTTTGTTTTCCAGTATTACCACCGGATACATAAATGCCATAGACACATAACTGGGCGAACCTTTTCAGATTTTGACTCAGCTTCGCTAGGGTCCCCAATTAGAGGTGTCCAGGGTTCTTAAGCACACTCTTTTTGCTTTGGATCACGACTTTAACCGCTTAGTCTCAAGCTTTTCACTTGACACCTTCACGCCACAAGCACATGGTTAGGGACAGCTTGGTTTTGCCGCTTAGGCCAGGATTTTATTCCTGTGGGCCCTCCTATCCATTAATGCTCAAAGCCTTGGATCCTTTTTTTTACCCTTGCCTTTCAGTTTTAAGGGCTATTGGCTTTTTGCTCTTGCCTTTTGGTTTAAAGAGCTCTTTGCTTTTTCTGCTTAACTTTTTGCTTTTTCACTGCTTTTTCTTGCTTCAAGAATCAATTTTATGATTTTTCAGATTATTAATAACATTTCTCCTTTTTCATAATTCTTTCAAGAGCCAACAATTTTAACATTCATAAACAACAAATTCAAAAGACATATGTTCATAGGACATTCATAGCTTTAAGACATAGACACTAGATACTAATGATTATGTAATAAGACACAAACATAAATTAAACATAAAGCATAATTTTTTGAAAAACAGAAAGATAAGAGCAAGGAGATTAAGGAATGGGTCCACCTTAGTGATGGCGTCTAGTTCTTCCTCTTGAAGATCTTATGGAGTGCTTTAGCTCCTCAATGTCTCTTCTTTGCCTATGTTGCTCCTCCCTCATAGCTCTTTGATCTTCTCTAATCTCATGGAGAATGATGGAGTGCTCTTGGTACTCCACCCTTAGTTGTCCCATGTTAGAACTTAATTCTCCTAGGGAGGTGTTGATTTGCTCCCAATAGTTTTGTGGAGGAAAGTGCATCCCTTGAGGCATCTCAGGGATTTCATGATAAGGAATTTCCTCATG
Organism: Arachis ipaensis; assembly: GCF_000816755.2. Lineage (NCBI taxonomy): Eukaryota > Viridiplantae > Streptophyta > Magnoliopsida > Fabales > Fabaceae > Arachis > Arachis ipaensis. The sequence goes on from NC_029794.2 coordinate 51,117,418, forward strand.
CTCATGTTGAGGTCCATGAGTGGGCTCTCTTGTTTGCTCCATCCTCTTTTTAGTGATGACCTTGTCCTCTTCAATGAGGATGTCTTTTTGGCCACAACTTCATAGAAGTGGTCTTGATGGACCTTTAAGATAAATCTCTCCATCTCCCATGACTCGGAGGTGGAAGCTTTTGCCTTCCCTTTCCTCTTTCTAGAGGTTTCTCCAGCCTCAGGTGCCATAAATGGTTATAGAAAAACAAAAAGCAATGCTTTTACCATACCAAACTTAAAAGGTTTGCTCGTCCTCAAGAAAAATAAGAAGGAAAATAGTAGAATAAGAAGAAAATGGAGGAGATGGAGGGGAAGTGTGTATTCGGCCAAGGGGGAAAGAAGTGTTTGTAATGTTTGAAAATAAGGTAGAGTAGAGGGGTTTATATAGGGGTGGGGGAAGGGTTAGGTTTCGTGTATTAGGGTTGGGTTTGGGAGGGAAAGGATTTTGAATTTGGAGGTAGGTGAGGTTTTTGGGGAAGAGTGGATGGATGTGAATGCTGAAGGGTATTTGGGGAAGAGTGTTATGAAAGGGTGTGAAGAGGAGAGAAGAAGAGGTGGGGTAGGTGGGGATCCTATGGGATTCACAGATCCTGAGGGGTCAAGAACTTAGTATCCCTGCTCCTTTTAGGCATGCAAAACTCCCTTAGAGTGCACTTCTGGCGTTAAATGCCAGTCTGCTGTTTGTTTCTGGCGTTTAACGCCAGCTTTTCTCCCATTTTTGGCATTAAACGCTATGTAGATGCTCTATTCTGGCGTTAAACGCTAGTCTGGTGCTTGTTTCTGGCATTTAACGCCAGTTTGATGCTTCTTTCTAGCGTTAAACGCTAGTCTGATGCTTCTTACTGGCGTTTAAATGCTAGTAAGCTCTTCCTCCAGGGTGAGCTGTTTTTAATGCTGTTTTTTATTTTTTAGTTATTTTTGTGGCTTTACATGATCATCAACCTAAAGAAAACATAAAATAACAATAGAAAATAAATAGATAAAATTAAATAACATTGGGTTGCCTCCCAATAAGCGCTTCTTTAATGTCAATAGCTTGACAGTGAGCTCTCATGGAGCCTCACAGATAATCAGAGCAAGGTTGGGGCTTCTCAACACCAAACTTAGAGTTTAAATGTGGGGGTTTTGTTTGACTCTGTATTGAGAGAAGCTTTTCATGCTTCCTCTCCATGGTTATAGAAGGAGAACCTTGAATCTTGAATACAAGGTAGTCCTCATTCAACTGAAGGACCAACTCTCCTCTGTCAACATTAATCACAGCTTTTGCTGTGGCTAGGAAGGGTCTGCCAAGGATGACGGATTCATCCTCATCATTCCCAGTGTCTAGGATTATGAAATCAGCAGGGATGTAAAGGTCTTCAACCTTCAGTAGCACTTCCTCTACTAGTCCATAAGCCTGTTTCATGGATTTGTCTGCCATCTCTAGTGAGATTCTTGCAGCTTATACCTCAAAGATTCCCAATTTCTCTATTACAGAGAGTGGCATGAGGTTTATCCCTGACCCCAGGTCACACAGAGCTTTTTCAAAGGTCATGGTACCTATGGTACAAGGTATGAAAAATTTTCCGGGATTCGGTTTCTTCTGAGGTAATGTCTGCCTCATTAATGCACTCAGTTCATTGGTGAACAAGGGGGGTTCATCCTCCCAAGTCTCAGTATCAAATAACTTGGCATTCAGCTTCATGATTGCTCCTAGATATTTAGCAACATGCTCTTCAATGGTATCTTCATCCTCTTCAGAGGAAGAATATTCATCAGAGCTCATGAATGGCAGAAGGAAGTACAATGGAATCTCTATGGTCTCTGTATGAGCCTCAGATTCCTTTGGTTCCTCAAAGGGAAACTCCTTTTTGTCCAGAGGACGTCCCATGAGGCTTTTCTCACTGGGACTCACGTCCTCTTCACTCTCTCCAAGTTCGGCCATGTTGGTCATGGTTATGGCCTTGCATTCTCTCTTGGGATTTTTCTTCTGTATTGCTTGGGAGAGTACTGGGAGGACTTTCAATAATTTTCTTGCTCAGCTGACCCACTTGTGCCTCCAAATTTCTAATGGAGGACCTTGTTTCATTCATGAAACTTAGTGTGGTCTTGGATAGATCAGAGACTATGGTTGCCAGGCCAGAATGGCTCTGTTCAGAATTCTCTATCTATTGCTGAGAAGATGATGGAAAAGGCTTGCTATTGCTAAACCTATTTCTTCCACCATTATTGTTGAAGCCTTGTTGAGGCTTCTGTTGGTCCTTCCATGAGAGATTTGGATGATTTCTCCATAAAGGATTATAGGTGTTTCCATAGGGTTCTCCCATGTAATTCACCTCTGCTATTGCAGGGTTCTCAGGATCATAAGCTTCTTCTTCAGAAGATGCTTCTTTAGTACTATTGGATGCAGCTTGCAATCCATTCAGACTCTGAGAAATTATATTGACTTGCTGAGTCAATATTTTGTTCTGAGCCAGTATGGCATTCAGAGTATCAATTTTAAGAACTTCCTTCTTCTGAGGCGTCCCATTGTTCATAGGATTCCTCTCAGAGGTGTACATGAACTGGTTATTTGCAACTATTTCAATGAGTTCCTGAGCTTCTGCAGGGGTTTTCAGATGAAGAGATCCTCCTGCAGAATGGTACAATGACATTTTTGACAACTCAAACAGACCATCATAGAATATACATATGATGCTCCATTCTAGAAGCATGTTAGTAGGACACCTTTTGATCAGTTGCTTATATCTTTTCCAAGCTTCATAGAGGGATTCTCCTTCCTTCTGTCTGAAGGTTTGGATTTCCACTCCAAGCTTGCTCATCTTTTGAGGTGGAAAGAATTTGGCCAAGAAAGCACTGACCAGCTTATCCCAAGAGTTCATGCTATCCTTAGGTTGTGAATCCAACCATGTTCTAGCTCTGTCTCTTACAGCAAAAGGGAAAACATAAGCCTGTAGACCTCAGGATCAACTCCATTGATCTTGACAGTGTCATAGATTTGTAAGAATTCAGCTAAAAACTGATGCGGATCTTCCATTAGAAGTCCATGAAACTTGCAATTCTGCTGCATTAGAAAAACTAATTGAGGCTTAAGCTCAAAGATGTTTGCTCCAATTGTAGAAATTGAGATACTTCTTCCACAGAAGTTAGAAGAGGGTGTAATGAAGTCACCAAGCAACTTCCTTGCATTGTTGGCATTGTTATTGGGTTCGGCCATGTTTCTTTCTTTTTCAAAAATTTCTGTCAAGTCTTCCCCAGAGGGTTGTGCTTTAGCTTCTCTTAGTTTCCTCTTAAGAGTCCTTTCAGGTTCAGGATCAGCTTCAATAAGAATGTCTTTATTCCTGTTCCTGCTCGTATGAAAAAGAAGAGAACAAAAAAGATGAGGAATCCTCTATGTCACAGTATAGAGACTCCTTTATGTTAGAAGAAAAAGAGAAGAATAGAAGAAGGAGAAGAGAAAAATTCAAACACAGATAAGAAGAGGGGGTTCGAATTATGAGTAGAGGAGAAGTGTTAGTAGATAAATAAATAAATACAAAGAGATGAGAGGGGGAAGAATTCGAAAATTAAATAAAATAAAATAAAATTATTTTTGTTTTTATTTTAAATATTGGTTATACTTCGAAAATCAAAAAGAGAAACAAAATAAATTTTAAAAATTAAATAAATTACTTAATTAAAAAGATTTTTGAAAAATTGGTTAGTGATTTTCGAAAATCAGCCTGATAAAAAGAGATAATCCTGAAAGCAAAAGAAATCCTAATTCTAAATCCTAAAAGAGAGAGGGGAGAACCTCTCCCTCAGAACTACATCTAATTCATCAATACTAACTAATTGGAGACTCTCCTTTGAATGGATGCATTTCCCGACTTCATAACCTCTGATCTGTGCCTTCTGGACTTGGATTTGGGCCAAAAAGGGCTTCAGAAATCGCTGGAAACGTTTTTTGTACTTTCTGGTGTGTGGCCTCTGTCACGCGGTCGCGTCATTTGGAGTTTTCCTTGTCACGCGGTCACTTCAGTCATGCGTCCGCGTCAATCACGCGGTCGCGTCACTGCTATTTCGCGTTGGCATGCGGACACGTCGTCCATGCGATCGCGTCACTGCCAGTTTCTTCAAAAACTCCATTTTATGCTTTCCTTCCAATTTTGTATGTTTCTTTTCCATCCTTTAAGTCATTCCTGCCTTAGAAGATCTGAAATTACTCAACACACGAATCACGGCATCGAATGGTAATAAAGGGAAATTAAAATTATTATTTTTAAAGCATAGGAAACATGTTTTTCACATACATCACATAATAAGGAAGGGAAAGTAAAACCATGCAATTTATATGAATAAGTGAGTGAAGGATTGAATAAATCACTTAAATTAGGCACAAAGTATATCATAAAATATGGGTTTATCAGAGTCCTTTCAGGTTTAGGATCGGCTTCAACAAGAATGTCCTTATCCTTGTTCTTGCTCATATGAAAAATAAGAGAACAGAAAAGAAGAGGAATCATCTATGTTACAGTATAGAGATTCCTTTATGTGAGTAGAAGAATAGAAGAATGAGGTAGAGATAAAATGACAAGAATTCGAACACAGAGAGAGGGAGAGGGTTCGAATTATAAGAAGAGAAGTGTTAGTAGATAAATAAAATAAATAGAAAGAGATGAGAGAGAGAAGAAATTCAAATTTAAAAATAAGGAGAAGAAAAATATTTTTATTTTTATTTAATTAATTAAGTTAGAATTCAAAAAATTAAGAGAAAAAATAAAAGTAATATGAAAACTAAATATATTAACTAATTAAAAAGATTTTTTTAAAAGTTGTTAGTTAGTTTTCGAAATTAATGAGGGAGAAAAGTAGTTAGGTGGTTTTGAAAAAGATAAGAAATAGTAAACTTTTAAAATCAAACAAAAAGTCAAGTAGTTAATTGAAAAAGATTTTGAAAATCAATTTTGAAAAAGATATGATTGAAATTTATTTTGAAAAAGATTTGAAATGGAAATTAAAAAGATTTGACTTTTGAAATTAAAGTTGATTACTTGACTAATAAGAAACTAAAAGATATGATTCTAGAATTTAAAGATTGATCCTTTCTTAATAGGCAAGTAAAAACTTGAAAATTTTTTACTCAAAACAATAAATGTTAGCAATAATTTTGAAAATATGAAATAACAAATTAAGAAAAAGATTTTGAAAATTAATTTTGGAGAATTTTCGAAAAAAGATGAAAGAAAAATGAAAAAGATTTGATTTTGAAAAAGATTTGAAAAGATAGAATTTTTAATTTGAAATTTTGACTTGACTAACAAGAAACAACTAAAATTTAAAAATTTTGACTAAATCAACCCAAAATTTCGAAATTTATGAGTAAAATAAGGGAAAGATATTATTTTTTATTTTTGAATTTTAATGAGGAGAGAGAAAAACAACAAAATGACACAAGACATAAAAATTTAAGATCAAAACAAAAAATGCATGCAAGAACACTTTGAATGTCAAGATGAACACCAAGAACACTTTGAAGATCATGATGAACATCAAGAACATATTTTTGAAAATTTTTAAGAAAAGAAAGACATACATGCAAGACACCAAACTTAAAAATTTTTAATGTTTAGACACTATGAATTCGAAAATGCATATGAAAAACAACAAAAAACACAAAACAAGAAAAATTAAAGATCAAACAAGGAAAATCATCAAGAACAACTTGAAGATCAAAGAAGAACACAATGCATGAATTTCGAAAATTTTAAGAAAATTAAAAAGATGCAATTGACACCAAACTTAAAATTTGACACTAGACTCAAACAAGAAACACAAAATTTTTGGTTTTTATGGTTTTATAAATTTTTTTTGTAATTTTTTTTCAAAAATTATTTTGGAAGAAGAATTCAAAGAAATTCAAAATTTTTAATAAGAATTCCAGGATTCGTGCAATGTTAGTCTAAAGCTCCGGTCCAACAGATTTAGACATGGCCAATGGCCAGCCAAGCTTCAGCATAGAATTTTAAATGAGAATCCAAAGGCTCATGCAATGTTATTCTAAAGCTCCGGTCCAAAAGAATTAGACATGGCCAAATGGCTAGCCAAGCTTTAGCAGAGCATTACATACAAAAACCAAATTGATTGGAACCAAAATGCTCCTACAAAGATAAGTGGAAACCTCAGTCCAAAAGATTAGACATGTCTTAACAGCCGGCCATGCTTCAACATATCTCATGAAACTCTAGAATTCATTCTTAAAAATTCTGAAGAACACATTTTTTTGAATTTTTTGAAAAGTAAATATNACTATCCCCAAGAAGCCACGTTAACTCCCACGTTAACCTAGTTAACGTGGAAGTTAACGTGAAGAAGAAGAAGTTGTCGACAACGTTAGTGACACCAAACATTATCACTAACGTTGCCAACACAAGCCACAAAGAGCCACGTTAACTCCCATGTTAACTTAGTTAACGTGGTAGTAAGTTAACATGGTAGTTAACGTGGGCAAAAGTCCCACCTGGCAGCCTGACCATGCCTTCTTCAAACATGCATAACTTGAGCCACAAAGCTCCAAATGAGGTGATTCCAGTGGCATTGGAAAGTAGGATTCTAGGAATCGTTAGTTGTCCAAACTTGAACAATCCTCGGCAACGGTGCCAAAAACTTGGTAGACGAAATTGTGATTCACACTTTTCACAACTCCGCACAACTAACCAGCAAGTGCACTGGGTCGTCCAAGTAACAAACCTTACGTGAGTAAGGGTCGATCCCATGGAGATTGTCGGCTTAAAGCAAGCTATGGTCATCCTTGTAAATCTCAGTCAGGAGGATTCAAATGGTTATGAGGTTTTGATAACTAAAAGATAAATAAAACATAAAATAAAATAAAGTTACTTATGTAATTCATTGGTGGGAATTTCAGATAAGCGTTTGGAGATGCTTTGTTGCTTCTGAACCTCTGCTTTTTTATTGCCTCCTTCCAATCATGCGTGCTCTCTTCCATGGCAAGCTGTATGATCCTCTCAGATAAAAAATACCAGGTACGATCTCTGCACGGCTAATCAACTGTCGGATTTCTCGTCTCGGATGAAAAATACCATGTACAGCTACCGCACAGCTAATCATCTGTCGGTTCCCACTAGCGTCGGAATAGGACCCTTGTCCTTTTGCACACTGTCACTGTGCCCAACATTCACAGGTTTGAAGCTCGTCACAGTCATCCCTTCCCATATCCTTCTCGGAATACCACAGACAAGGTTTAGACTTTCTGGATCTCAAGAATGCTGCCAATGGTTCTAGCCTATACCACGAAAATACTAATCCCACAGACTCGGTCTGTGTATTAGATATCCAAGAGAATATACTCCGGTTGTCATCCAATAACTATGTTAAACATCATGTAGACCGCTTGTGGTTGTCAGGCACGTGGATCTTGGCTATGCGAGTAACGAAGATAGTGGGTGATTGTCACGGGTCACCCCTTCATTCTGACTTAACTGAATTAAGTACAAGGGTATATCTTGGAGAAGAAGTAGGCGTGAATTGAAAGAAAAACAATAGTACTTACATTAACTCATGAAGAACAGCAGAGCTCCACACCTTAATCTATGGGGTGTAGAAACTCCACCGTAGAACATACATAAGTGAAAATAGTCTAGGCATGACCGAATGGCCAGCCTCTCCAAAGAGGTTCTCAGATGTGAAAAGTTACATATGATCAAAAGATGATCATAAGATATAAAATAAATCTCTAAAAGTAGTTTTTATACTAAACTAGTAACTTAGGTTTACAGAAAATGAGTAACTAAGTGTAGATAGTGCAGAAATCCACTTCCGGGGCCCACTTGGTGTGTGCTTGGGCTGAGCATTGAAGCTTTCACATGCATAGGCTGTTCTTGGAGTTAAACGCCAGCTTGGGTGCCAGTTTGGGCGTTTAACTCTAGTTCTGGTGCCAGTTCTGGCGTTTTACTCCAGAAAAGGGTCTCTAGTGGGCGTTTGAATGCCAGTTTAGGCCATCAAATCTCCAACAAAGTATAGACTATTATATATTTCTGGAAAGCCCAAGATGTCTACTTTCCAACGCAATTGAGAGCGCGCCAATTGGGCTTCTGTAGCTCCAAAAAATCCACTTCGAGTGCAGGAGGGTCAGAATCCAACAGCATCTACAGTCCTTTTTCAGCCTCTGAATCAGATTTTTGCTTAGGTCCCTCAATTTCAGCCAGAAAATATCCAAAATCATAGAAAAACACACAAACTCATAGTAAATTCCAGAAATGTGATTTTTGAATAAAAACTAATAAAAATATAATAAAAAGTAGCTAAATCATACTAAAAACTATGTAAAAATAATGCCAAAAAAGGTATAAATTATCCGCTCATCAGGAGTCTACTCCATTGACATGAATACAACCTTCATAGACATATAAAGAGAATAAAAAGAAGACATGATAAACTAAATAAAATAATGACTTAAAATTCATTAAAGGTAAAAAGAGTTCTTTGCATTAATAAATCCCAAAATCATAAACATACGTATCTTGTAACAACCCTAATTTTCGAGTACGCGAGATCTTTTCTAAAGACACGAATTTCTCCAAAAGATCAGTAAAGGAAACACCTATTTTGTATCATCAAGCATCTCAATCCTCATTGTCATTATATTATCATTAACTCAGGACCTTAGTTGAGACAAGCCCGACAACGCAATCGCGAAGAACCTAGTTTTTGAACCGTATCGGTTAGGAGTTCTGATTCTAGTTTTCGTAAATAGTCTCAGTTTGACAAACCGGACTCGACTCATGAGAGAAAAGAGATAATAGTATAATATTATCATTATATTAGTATTATAAGATGCTTGAATGATATTATAAGGTTACCTGGTCTGTTTTAGTTAAAAACAAAAAATCAATTTAACCGGGTTCACAGTTTACTGGTACAGCTTAGCACCAGCACTCTCTGATGACTTTAGCAATGCTAAGGCCTCATTATACATGTTTTATTCTCATAATAAATATGTTACTAGTGTCATTTATGCTAGTAGCTCAAAAAATAATTTTTAGAGATATTTTTACAAGTGTTCCGATACATCTAGTTTCAGTAGTTATACACCTGAGATATTTTAATATTATTTTAACCCACCTCCAAGCCAACCAATCACAACTCATCTTACACCCCCAAGACACTCCAAGGCTGGTCATTTACTCCCTTTGGCCGAAAATAACAAGAGAGATGATGTCAGGGCATTTTGGCCAGTTTCACTGACCTATTCTTTACTGTTTTTAAGGTAGTTTCATGCATTTTCTTAGAAAATAAGCTAGTTTTGGGTAGATATTCACTTACACCTTGATTCAAGCAAACATTGTGAACTTTGAATGATTTCATGAGAATTTTGCATGAATTATATGATAAATTGGATGATGCATGATCCCATGATTAAGAGCAAGACTTTGATGCACTTTGTTTGATTGATTTCAGGCCAAAAGAAGAAGAGAAGAAGCCATGTTAGTAGCTACGTTAGTTACACTAACGTGGACACTAACGTGGAAGGAAGGAAAGCCCCAACGTTAGGGAGAAAAGATAGTGGCATTAACTTTGAAGAAAGGAAATGGAGCCAACGTTAGTGACACTTAACATTGTCACTAACGTTGGCAAATGCTCATAAGTGGCCACGTTAGTGGCCACGTTAACTTAGTTAACGTGGCCTCTAACGTTAA
>NC_029794.2:51127534-51160101 GCF_000816755.2 Arachis ipaensis
AAGCCACGTTAACTCCCACGTTAACCTAGTTAACGTGGAAGTTAACGTGAAGAAGAAGAAGTTGTCGACAACATTAGTGACACCAAACATTGTCACTAACATTTCCAACACGAGCCACAAAGAGCCACGTTAACTCCCACATTAACTTAGTTAACGTGGTAGTTAACGTGGGCAAAAGTCCCACCTGGCAGCCTGACCATACCTTCTTCAAACACGCATAACTTGAGCCACAAAGCTCCAAATGAGGTGATTCTAGTGGCATTGGAAAGTAGGATTCCAGAGCTTTCCAAGCATATATGGCACTACATGGTTAACACTAAATTTGAGGGAGAAAACCTGCCCCGAAATTGCAATGATGAACATGGTATCAGCCTGTATTTAGGCCAACTGACCTCTTCACCTTCCAAGAAGTATAACTCGAGTTGTAGAGCTCCAAATGATGTGCTTCCAAAGGCATTGGAAAGTAGACATCCAGGACTTTCTAACGATATATAATAGTATGGGGTGGACTCTAAGTTTGAGCTTCATAAATGGGAAATCGCTAGCGTTATTGGCAATCAACATTTCCAGTAACGTTGGCATATATGCCAGCGACCATGTCCACTTCAAAGGAGCATAACTTGAGCTACAGAGGTCCAATTGAGGTGATTCCAGTTGAGTTAGAAAGCTGACATTCAGAGATTTCCAACGATATATAATACTCTATAGTGGGCATGAAATTTGAGCACAAACAAGAGGCGCATGTGGTATAATCAGTGACCATACTTCATCTCTTCTCATGAGCAATTGACCAAGGAATTGGCTATTGATCAAGATTTGAGAGATTGAATTGCAAGGAATTGCAATTCAATCACTTAAGATTGCCAAGGAGATCAATGAGTGCATTGATTGAGGAAGAGATGAAAATGAACTTGATCCGAAGAATTGCAACATCTCCTAAGCCCAATGAACTCCCCATCTCTAATCTTACCCATTCTCTTTAGTTTCTGCCATTTACTTTTATGAGCAAATCCCCCATTCCCATTTATAATTCTGCAATTTATTTTCAGTCATTTACTTCCATTCCTTTAATTCTAGCATTTACTTTTCTGTTATTTACATTCCCGCTATTTTATTTTCTGCAACTTTCAACCAAATTTCTGGATTCGCTCAACTAGAACATTCTTCTAATTAAAGTTGATTGATCAATCAATCCCTGTGGGATTCGACCTCAGTCTATTGTGAGTTTTTACTTGACGACAACTTCAGTACACTTGCCGAAGGAAGATTTGTTGAGAGACAAGTTTTCCCCGCATCAAGAGAAAAGAGAGAAACTTTCAGGAACACTTAATCTTCAAAGCTTGATTTCTCCTGAACTAAAACTCAAATCAAAACTCCGATTTCACCAAAATGATCCTCTCTTCTTCCTCTACCTAACCATGTAACTTATCAAGGCTGGAAATAAGGTGAGATGGCTGTTTCTTTCCCCTTTCAATTCGGTTTTCAAGGAAACATGCTTAAACATGTGTTTTCTTGATGTTCTTCCTTAGGAATCTTGCTTAACTTGACTTGAGGGCCAAGAAACGTGACTTTCCAGAAATTCTAAGGTTAGAAATCACCTCCTAACGTGCTGAGGGAGATTTGGTTAGTTGAGGGTTTTTGGATTTAAAGTTGTTCTTGATGTGATTTAGGAGGAAAAAGTGCTAAAGGACCACCTGAAAGTCTAACTGAATTAGGAGTAGCAAAATCAGGTAGGGTTTGACGAATTTAATCTTGATTGATTGTATTTGGGTTTTGTGATTATGATATGGTTTGGCTGTGCTTGAAATTGATTGTTTGTATGAGTAATTCTTGTTGAAAATTTGGTGAAAATTTGATGAAATTTGATGAAATTCAAGCTATGAATGTGTGTTCTTGTGGCTGCTGAAAAACGAAACCCTAGAGCTTAAATTGAGGTTCAATTTGTGTTGAAATCATGTGGAAAAGATGGGGTTTTAGTGGCTGGAAATTTATTATGAATTTTGGTAAAAATCGGTTGCTGAAAAGACTGAAAAACGGGTAAAAACAGAGAAAGAATCTGAAGAATTTATGAAGAACACGAAGAACACTTTGAGTGTAATGAAGAACATTGAAGAACACATTTTAGATCTTAAAAAGGGTAAGGAAGTAAATATTTTGGTGTTTGGGGGGTTATTTTGTAATTTCTGAAAGTTAGGGTGGTTAAAGTAGAAATATTAAAAGTTACGGGTGGTAAAAAGTGAATTTTAAAGGTTAAAAGTTAAAAAGGGGTAATTTTCTAAAATTTAATGATAAAATAATAAATAATAATAAAATATTAAATAATAATATTTAATTAAAAATAATATTTTAATAAAAATAATAAAATAATACGGAAAAGGCAGTTTTCTGTAAAAGCTTTAGAAAGACAACTTTAAGTACAGAATCTCATAGTTACCTTCATAAAACACTTAGGGAGTGGTAATAACATGTTAGTGAGGCAAAGATAAATGAAAGATAAAAAGTTAAAGAAAAGATAAACACCAAAGAAAAGTCTGTAAAGTTTTAATGACAGAAAAACAGACAGAGATTAGTAAACAAACTAGGAGCAACATAGTTAGTTCTTGAGTTGCACCCAGGGTTAGGTATAATATGAAAATTTAAACTGTTTCAGTATAGACTTAATGAACCTATACTTGGGACAGGCTAACTATTCATATCGAAATTTACATAAGCTTTAAATACACATGTTATGAAGAGAAATCAAAGCAGAGTAAAGAAACACAGAGAACAGAGTAACCAGAGAAAAGTAAAGAGATACAGAGAAAAGAGTAATCAGAGCAGAGTAAAAAGACAAAGAGAAAAGAGTAATGTGATAAAGAGAAATGGTTTGAGTTACGATGTTGTAAAAGTAAAAGCTGTAAAGTTTGTATAGCATGATTGAACAGAGAAAGAAAGAGGTATTGCATAAGAATGTGAAAGTGATGATGAATAATGAGAATGATAATGAGAATGATTATGTGATGATCTGTTGCGTGAAGGCAGTCAGATAGATGGTGGTACGACCACTAAGAGTGCTTTCCTGGGATACTTAGCTATAATGCTATTCTGTAAGTCAGAGGACTCTTACAGAGGTATCGAGAACACACGACTAGCATATACTCCTGTAAGTCAAAGGACTCTTACAGAGAGTGTGTTGGGCAGATATAAGTTAACTAGCTCCGCCATGCATGTCAAAGGACTCTTGCAGTGGTTTGCCTCACAAGTCAAAGGACTCTTGCGAGGGGCATTACCAACAGGGATGCCTTACCTGGTCAGAGGACTCCGGGTAACATCGGGAGCGGGTATGTAACCGACAAATGAGCTCATTACCTGCACTAGGGCTAGACATGCATCATTCTTGTTTGCGCATCATTCTCTGCTGCGTTCCTTTCTGTGTGTGGTCTGTTTCTTTATGTTTGTCTGCTTGCATGCTATTTCTGTGTTTTATTTTCTTGTATTCTTTTGTTTGTGTTCTGCTTTCTGTTGTCTCTACTTTCTCTTTCTATCTTTATCTCCTGTTTACTGCTTCGCTATATTATGTTATTTGTCTGCTAATCGACCCCAAATAAACAAACGTAACTAATAACCCCGACCCTACTAAGAACTCCCCAGTTCTTACCCCTTCTCTCTCTATTCCCCCTTCAGATGGAAGCATGAGTACCCCTCCGTAGTTCGCTGATGATCGTTCGCAAAAAGGATTCCGCTCTAGGTAGTCTTCTAAGTCTAGAGTGAACTCTGTTTCTGTTTATATGTATATACTGTGAGACCAGCCAACGTCTGCACCCCATTTGTAGGTGAACTTTAACCTAAATCCTGTGTACGAGACTCCTGTTGTGTGGCTACGTGATGAGGTACCAGAGAGACGTCCTATGGCAATGTCTGATCGTGCAGAGGAGTAGCAGATGATGTTCTACCTTGTGATGACGTTCCACCTGACTTGAGTTTTGAAGACTTAGAACGTACTTTCCCTCGCTTTAGTAGTTTAGAGGGACTAGGTGAGTATAGAGTCTAGGCTAGCCTAGGTGCCAGCTTAGGGACCTCTTGAACAGGTCTGGACTTGGGATGATGTATGTATATATATGTATATAGATATTATTTAGCTATATCTAGGGGTGTTCTAACTAACAGTCTATATTCTAATAAAGGCTGAATCACCAAATGTTGTCAACTACTTGTGATGTATGTATGTGTGGTTATTTATAATGTTTTATCTGTTATTATTTGTGAATTGATTATAAATGATTCTGTTTATTAATTCAAGCATTTTTAAAAAAAAAGTAACTCGCAAACTAACTACACTTTTAACAGCGAATCAGACTCATATAATAAATAATAGATAATAATTAGGATGACAAATTGGTAACACTCAGTTTCCGGTATGTCCTAGGTGTACTGAAAATTGGGTCGTTACATATCTGAACAGGGTTAATGGGCGATTAAAAGAGTAAGGGAATAAGAAATCAAACTAGAATAATGAAAACTTCAACGGAGGTAGTGACTCTTCTCAATATCCAAATCAAAAGCATAAAATTAGAAATCTATGAATGTGAAGGAAACCTTGAGGAAGTAGTAAGTTCTCTCTAAGATTTTTGATCTAAAAATAAAAACTATGCGAATGAGAATGTGTGTTGAGTCTCTACTTGTCCCCTGGCTCTAGTCTATGTTTCTGGGCTGAAAACTGGGTCCAAACTCAGCCCAAAATCACCCCCAACGTCTTCTGCGTTTTCTGCACGTGGCGCATGTCACTCGTGTTCCTTCCATTTTTGCAAGCTTCCTTTCCATCCTCAAACCATTCCTGCCTTATAAAGCCTGAAAACACTTAACACACAGATCGCAGCATCGAATGGTATATAGAGGAGTTAAAAATATGCAATTTAAAGGCTTGGAAAGCAAGTTTTCAATCATAGAATATAATCAGGAAGGATTTGTAAAATCATGCAATTTATATGAATAAGTGTGCAAAGACTTGATAAAAACCACTCCATTTAGCACAAGATAAACCATAAAATAGTGGTTTATCAATCTCCCCACACTTAAAGATTAGCATGTCCTCATGCTAAGCTCAAGGAGACAAAAGGAATGAATGGGGGAAAGTAAGACTCATGAGATGTAACCTATATATGAATGCAACTATATGCTAAGATGTTTCTATCTACTTGGTTAAAAGTAAACAAGTTCTCCAAGACAAACATAAATCATATTCCACTAATTCAAATCATACAATAAAAGACAGGTAAACTTGTAAGAAGATAGCTCATGGAAGCAGGGAACATAGAATCAAGCATTGAACCCTCACTGGTAGTGTATATGCACTCTAATCTCTCAAGTGTCTAGGGTCAACCACTCTACTCTTCTCTAGTCATGCTTTCTAAAACTTTGTTCTTCATCTAACCAATGAACAAATATTTAATGTACACATGCAACCATCATGAGGTCTTTTCAAGGTTGTAATGGGGCTAAGGTAAGGGTGAGAATATATGTATGGCCAAGTGAGCTATAATATGAATCTTTGACTAATCTAAGCTATTACCTAACACACACACACTCTCTATATATATAAAATTATTCCTAGCTACCCAAAATCTTGCTTTTGTATATTTTACATACTCATGCATTAAATTTTCTTTAATTTCACCACATATGCATTGATCTTTTGTTAGACTTAACATTGGGGTAATTTTGTCCCCTATTTATTTATTTATTTATATTGTAATAATTATATTTTATTTATTTATTTATTTATTTATTTTTTTGAACACAGAAGTAAACATAACATATCAATGCATATAGTTTTTCTGATCTCATATGAGTATGCATCCAAATTCCCAATACTTTTGTCAATAAAACACAATGCAATTTCATCAATCCAAGTCCCACAATTCCCCACACTCAGTTGACACACAATCTCTATCTTAAGTTAACCAAAGATTCACTTGGGGTAATTAATTATTTTTCCGCTTAAGGCTAGTGATGTGGTAAAATATAGAACAAATGGGGATTAAAAGGCTCAAAGTGGCAAACAAAGGTAATTGAAATGGTAGGATATTTGGGATAAGTGAGCTAATAACAAATGATGGCCTCAATCATATGTATGCATCCAAATACACTAAACAATGGACATATAGAATGGAACAAACTATAGATTACAATTATAGAGAAGAAAATACACAATAATAAAATATCATGGTTAAATAGTGTAACCATATAATTAAGCTCAAATCTCACAGGTGGTGTGTTCTTAGCTATAATTCATGTTCCAAATTACAATCCTCAAACAAATTTAACAAAAATTTTAAATTTAAATTAGTGAAATATTATAGAATAGGGTCTTGAAAAGAAATTCATTACTTTAACCAAGCAGAACATACATGCAAACAATTATTGTCATGCAATCTATCCTATCCAACAAAAGAAAAATTAAAATGTTGGTGTTAAGAGAGAGATTACCTCCGGAAGTCAAGGACTGACCTCCCCATACTTAAGGCTTGGCACGGTCCTCCGTGCCATCAGTAAGGAGCAAGGTAGGGCTGGAAGCATCGCCTCCGCTGTCTGGTTCGCCCTGGCTTCCTGTGCTTTTGGATGAAGGGGAGTCCAGGGTGTCCTTCTGTTCTGGAGGTGGGCGAGTACCAACAATGAGTTCCTTCAGGTAGTTGTATCGGCGCTTGTTATGGCGCTCCATTTGCTCCATCCACCGGTCTTGCCGGTCGAACCTCTCAAGGATCTGAAGGAACATCTAATGGGTGGATGGTGCTTGTGGTGTGGATGATGGTGGAGAAGAAGAAGGGGGAGTATCCAAAGATGGGCCTGCAGGCCGGCTCGTAGAAGGAACTGGTGCCTTGATGTACTTCCCATGAGGGACGTACTGGTCGGCCCTAGGGATCATGACCTTTGTGTCTCCTGCCCGATAGGACACCCCTACTGTAAAGACTAAATCTAAAACCAAGGGGGGGAAAGGCAGGTTACCCGCTATCTATACGTGTCCCATGGCTTGCCGGATGTGTCGTGGCAGGTTGAGGGATTTCTTTGTCAGAATGCACTAGATGAGAACAGCCTGTCCACAGTGAAGATGAACTCGTGAGTGCTCGGAAGGATGTAGTGGGACATAATCTGTGCCCACACGCGAGCCTCCAAGGTAAGTAACTGGTCTGAGATGCTCTTGGGTTTTGACCGATGCGGCCCATAGATCCAGGTGCTGCCAGGTTGGGCTATAACTCTAAGGACACTGGCCCAGTTGAACTGATACATCTGGCGCTTAAAAGAGGCTTCTTGATAAGCATCTAATCCCTCTGGACTAGGTGAAAGATTCAGTGCTCGCTGTATGGCACTCTCAGAGACAGGGACTTGGTGCTGACGAATATAGACAGTCTACAGGGTAGGCGAGTAGAAGTTGGAGTAGAATTCAACTACCCATGATAAGTTGGCCTCCCGCGGCTGCCTCCTCAAAAATTCCCACTGTCTCCTATCTATGCGGGGCTCCACAAAATTAACAAAGTGTGTTGGGACAATGAGTAGATGCTCATTGTTGTAGTTCCTCTCGGCTAGGATGGGGAACATCTGTTCGCAGTAACGGTTAGTGAACCGAATGCAGTCCCGTATGAGAAAGGCACTCTCTGATTCATCAACTTTAATGATCCTCTTTACCCACTGCCTTAGCCGGTGTTTGCTTGGTTCCTCTCCTTGCTGGTGTCTTGTCAATAGCCTTCTCTTTTCCTTTCTTGGTACCCATGCCTAAGGAAGAAGGAAAGAGGAAGACTGTGAAAATATATATATAACTAAAAACGGGAAGGAGAAAATTCCAAGTGATAATGAATACCAAAGAGAAGATAGGAGCTTAAATACATGGTAGCTACAACATGTAGGTAAGACAGCAATTAAAAGCAGGAAGGCAATTCATAAGAAGCAGATGCAAGAGGGTAAAAGCATGCAAGTAATGGGCATGAAAAGCATAACTCAAGCATCAATTAATAAATGTGCCGAATTAAAGAGCATTTGTAATGATGACAATTGTGAATGATAATCCCAAATACATGTGAAGTACAAGTGTTGTGAAAAATAGGCACTCAAGTAAAAGAGTAAAATAAAATAGGATTCAAAATGCCATAGAAGCTTTTTCACAAACACTTGGTGTGTAAGTTAAAATAGGAATGAAAATAAGATAATCCAAATGTATATAAGAGCCAAAATTAAATATCAATTGTCAAATTACTCCTCAAAATATCCACAAGCTCGATGAAAATAAGGGACTATCCAAAATAAAACTCCAATAACAACATAAAAATGCATGGAAAAAGAAAAGAATGAAAAAGAAACCATAAAAAACTAAGCATAAAAGAAAAATTTAGAAGAAAGAGAAATAAATAAATGCAATAATTGAAAGAATAATGACAAATTAGAGGAAAGGAGAGAAAAAAACCTGATGTAGAAGGTGAGAAATGGAAGAAGAAAGTGGTAGATAATAAGAATGAATGAGGAAGAATAGAGGGAAGAAGAAAGAATGATGAGGGAAAGATAATTAGGATTGGGGGAGGGAAAATTGGAAATCAGGCAGCGTAGTGGTTTAATTGTGCATCGCGTGCGACGCGTACGCGTATGGCCTGCTACGCGTGGGTTGTGCAAGTTTGATAGTGACGCGTAAGCGTCAGGCACGTGCACGCGTGCCTTGGATTGTGTGAATCGCACGAAGGCATCCTCGCGCACGCACAACTCTCTGGTTGTTACGCATGAGGCCAACATTCCATACGACGCGTGCGCGTGAGGTACGCGCACGCGTGAGCGGCCATTTTGTGAAGAGGATGCGTACGCGTTAGGGATGCGTATGCGTGATGGTGTTTGTGCTACTAGCACAGTTCCTGCCCCAAACCAACACAACTCTCGGGTCATACACTCATTTACGCCGATTTTCAGGGTCACGCGTACGCGTGAGGGACGCGTACGTGTGGTCTGGCAAAAGCTCAAGCGACGCACACGCGTGAGGGACGCATATGCGTGGTCTTGCTTGTGCGCAAGGCACGCTTCCAGCACCACTCCGACCTAACTCTCGGGTCAATTCTTTGGTGGTGCGAACTCACATATGACGCGTACGCATCCTTGACGCTTGCGCGTCGTCCACCATTTTTTTTATGTAGAATGCAGAATGCAGATGATTATGCAGAAATTACGAAGAGTACTGTGAAAAAAAAATAATATAAAACTTGGAATAAAAAGGGACGATCATACCATGGTGGGTTGTCTCCCTCCTAGCACTTTGCTTTTACGTCCTTAAGTTGGACGGTCCATAAGCTCAATCTTCTTCTGCTGGTGGATCCTCCAAGAGGAAGATCTCGAGCTCTTGTTTGTTCTTCATCTTCTCACCATGATACAGCTTCAAGCGATGTCCATTGACCTTGATGAAATTGGAGCTTGAAGGCTGACTCAGGTGGAAGACTCCGTATGGCTCGGCCTTCTCTACTCTATAGGGGCCTTCCCACTTTGATCTCAGCTTGCCTGGCATTAGTCTCAACCTTGAGTTGTAAAGGAGAACTAGCTCCCCAGGTTTGAAATGTCTTCTCTTGATATGCTTGTCGTGCACAACCTTCACCTTTTCTTTGTATAGTCTGGAGTTGTCATATGCCTCGAGTCGAAGGTTCTCCAGTTCTGCTAGTTGCAGCTTTCTTTCCGCACCAGCCTTCTCAAAAGCCTTGTGTTCCACCTCCACTGGGAGGTGACAAGCCTTTCCGTTTACCAGGCGGAAGGGACTCATTCCGATGGGTGTCTTGTATGTTGTCCGATAAGCCCAGAGCACATCTACAAGCCTGGTGCTCTAGTCCTTCCTATGAGGCTCGACTATCTTCTCCAGTATGCGCTTTATCTCCCTGTTGGACACCTCGGCTTGCCCATTGGTCTAAGGATGGTAGGCTATTGCTACCTTGTGAACAATCCCATGCTTCTTCAGAAGACCTGCTAATCTTCTGTTACAAAAGTGAGTGCCTTGATCACTCACGATTGCTCGTGGTGATCCAAAGCGACTGATAATATGATTTCTAACAAAAGAGACAACAGTGTTAGCATCATCAGTATGGGCAGGAATTGCTTCCACCCATTTAGAAACATAGTGTACAGCTAACAATATATATAAGAAACCACTAGAGTTTGGAAATGGACCTATGAAGTCAATGCCCCAACACATAAAAAATTTCTCAGAATAGCATAAGCTATTGGGGCATCTCATCCCTCTTGGATATATTATCAAACCTTTGGCATGTGGAACAAGATTTACAGAAGACAGTAGTATCCTTAAAAAGAGTGGGCCACCAGAATCCACAGTCTAACAACTTTCTAGCTGTTCTTTGAGGGCCAAAATGTCCACCACTCTCAGAGGAGTGGCAGGCCTCTAAAATTGACTGGAATTCTGATTAAGGCACACACCTTCTAATTATCTGGTCAACACCATACCTCCATAAATATGGGTCATCCCATATATAATATTTGGACTCGCTTTTTAGTTTGTCCCTTTGATGCTTAGTAAAATTGGGAGGGAAGGTATGGCTAACTAGATAATTAGCTATAGGTGCATACCAAGAAACTACCTCAGATATTGCATGCAAGCTATCAAATGGAAAAGCATCATTGATAGGAGTGGACTCCGTCTTAATGTGCTCTAGGCGACTCAAGTGATCCGCCACTAAATTCTGGGAACCACTCCTATCTTTGATTTCTAAATCAAATTCTTGTAGCAGCAATATCCAACGTATTAACCTTGGTTTGGACTCTTTTTTAGCTAATAAATATTTTAGAGCTGCATGGTCTAAGTATACTACCACTTTAGTACCAAGTAAATAGGCTCGAAATTTATCCAGGGCAAAAACAATAGTCAGAAGCTCTTTTTCAGTGGTAGTATAATTAGACTGAGCAGCGTCTAAGGTCTTAGAGGCATAAGCAATTACGAAAGGGTCCTTACCTGCGCGCTGAGCTAGCGCCGCTCCTACTACATGGTTGGAGGCATCACACATAATCTCAAATGGCTAGCTCCAGTCTGGTCCTCTCACAATCGGAGCTTGAGTTAAGGCGATCTTTAGCTTATCAAACGCTTCCAAGCAGTCCTCACTCAGCTCGAACTTAACATCTTTCTGCAGTAGTCTGGATAAAGGCAATGCTACCTTACTGAAGTCCTTGATGAATCTCCGGTAGAAACCTGCATGACCAAGGAACGAACGGACTTCCTTCACGGAGGAGGGGTAAGGTAAACTAGAAATGACATCTACCTTTGCTGGATCTACAGAAATACCAGTATTAGAAACAACATGTCTTAGAACAATACCTTATTTTACCATAAAGTGACATTTTTCAAATTTTAATACAAGGTTTGAACTAACACACCTGTCTAATACTCTAGCTAAACTATCCAAGCAAAGGTTGAAAGAATCACCATACACACTGAAGTCATCCATGAAAACTTCCATAGAGCTCTCAATAAGATTCGAGAAAATACTCGTCATGCATCTTTGGAAAGTAGCAGGTGCATTACCCAAGCCAAAAGGCATCCTCTTGTATGCATACGTTCCAAAAGGACATGTAAAAGTAGTTTTCTCCTGATCTTCAGGAGCTATATGAATTTGAAAATAGCTTGTGTAACCATCTAAAAAGTAGTAATGTGATTTACCTGACAGGCGATCAAGCATCTGATCAATGAATGGCAGGGGGTAATGATCCTTGCGGGTAGCCTGGTTGAGGCGCCTGTAATCAATGCACACCCTCCAGGAATTCTGCACTCTAGTTGCTATGAGTTCTCCCTGCTCATTCTTTACTGTTGTGACTCCAGATTTCTTAGGCACCACTTGTACTAGGCTGACCCATTCACTATCTGAGATTGGATAGATGATGTCAGCTTTAAGCAGTCTGGTTACTTCCTTCTTGACAACTTCTAAAATGGTGGGGTTCAGTCTCCTTTGAGGCTGACGGACAGGCCTTGCTCCCTCTTCTAAAAATAGCCTGTGCTCACAAACTTGAGGACTGATGCCTATTATATCCGCCAAGCTCCACCTAATAGCTTTCTTGTGTCTTCTCAGTACACTAAGCAACTGCTCCTCCTGTTGGGAAGTGAGTTCCCTTGCAATGATAACTGAAAGCTTCTGATTATCCTCAAGGCAAGCATACTTGAGGTGGGGTGGAAGGGGTTTCAGCTCCATTTTCTGCTCATGGCTAGGCACTGGATCATCTGGAGCTGGTGATGGTGGCAAGGTGTCTGCATCTTGTTCAGGGGGCTTCCCCATACTTGGACTTTGCTCCATGTGCATCTCTTCTAGTTCCTCTTGGTGAACTGCAGCTACAGTCTCATCAATGATGTCACACTAGAAGATGGAATGATCTTCTGAAGGGTGCTTCATAGCTTTATCCAGGTTAAAGCTCACTGCTCTGCCATCCATCTCAAAGGAGTAAGTTCTTGAGAAGGCATCCAATTTGAACTTTGAAGTCTTCAGGAATGGCCTTCCAAGCAGGATGGATGATGGTCTTCCTGAGTCATTAGGGGACATCTCCAAAATATAGAAGTCAATAGGAAATATGAGCCCCTTAATGCTCACCAGCACGTCCTCAGCAATTCCTACCACCGAGATTATGCTTTTATCTGCCAAAACAAAACGTGCTACCGACCTTTTCAAGGGAGGGAGCCTCAAAGCATCATATACAGATAATGGCATAATGCTAACACATGTGCCTAAATCACACATGCAGTAAAAAATTGCACACCCCCAATGGTACACGTAACCATGCATGGCCCCGGATCACCACATTTTTCTGGTATAACACCCATTAAAGCAGATATAGAGCTACCTAATGGAATAGTTTCTAAATCTTGTATTCTATCCTTATGCATGCATAAATCCTTTAGAAACTTTGCATATTTAGGTACCTAGCTAATAGCATCAAAAAGGGAAATGGTTACCTCAACTTCTTTGAAGATCTCCACCATCTTTGAGTCGAGCTCCATCTACTTTCTGTACTTTCTAGCATGGTGTGGAAAGGGGATAGGGATGGCGTCTCTTGTAGCTTCAGCTTCCATTGGTGCGCTCTTCTCTGGTTGAGCTGCTTCTTCTTCAACCATGTCTTGTACTTCATCCTCCTCTTCAGCATCTTCTACCTCAACAACATCTTCAACTTGGATATCTTCATTTGAGCTTGGCTTCTCATGACTCCTCTCTTACAGTGTGGTTCCGGACCTCAAAGTGATGGCATTGATTCCACCTTTGGGGTTGGGTAAAGGTTGAGAAAGAATTACACTGGAGCTTGAAGGTTGATTGTTGGGGGTAATTAGTGAATCCATCCGGGAGATGAGAGCTTGTATGGTGGAGCTAAGACCATTTATGGAAGAGTGAATTGAATTCTGAATGTCTTGTTGTCCTTGCATAATAGTGCGAAGCATCTCATCATTAGAAGAAGAGGGGTAAGTGATTTGAGGGGCTTGTTGTTGGTTGTTTTGAGGCGCTTGGGACTGCCTTTGATGAGGTACTCTGTAAGGATGGTTTTGGTTCTGCTGTCTGTTATTGTTGTTCCACCTCTGATTTTTATTGTTGTCTCTGCCTTCTCTGTTATAGTTGTCCTTCCATCCCTGGTTGGAATTATCTCTCCATCCCTGGTTGGAGTTGTCTTGCCAACCTTGATTGTAGTTCCTACCTTGGTTATAATAGCCGCCTTGTTGATAGTATCCTTGGTTCGGGTGGTCATAGAAATTGTGGGTAGCTGCCAAGGTGTTGTCTTCTTGTTGGAGCTGCAGACACTCATTAGTGTAATGAGTATAACAGGCACATATTCCGCACACTCTCTGAGGAACCAGCTGTTGACACTATTGTTATGGGGGAGGCTGAGGTTGTTGTTGATTCAGCTGTAGCTGCTTCAGTATGTTGGTCATCTCTCCCAGAGTCTGTGTGAGAGCAGCAGTCTCACTACTAGAGGAAACTTCTGCAATAGCCTTGGGATGGTTGTTCCTGTGCCTGACATTCCGGGTAGACTCTGCTAGATCGGTGATCAGTTGCCACGCTTCTGTCACCATCTTGTACGTCTTCAGAGAACTATTACTCGCAGCATCTAATGTAGTCTTATCTTGAGGCTTTATGCCTTGTGTAAAGTAGCTGATCAACACCATCTGATCAATCTTGTGGTGAGGACATGAGTCTAGGAGATTCCTGAAGCGTTCCCAATATTTGTAAAGGTTCTCTAACTCGCCTTGGATAATGTAGGAAATTTCTTTCCTCAGTCTATTTGTAACTTCAGCTGGGAAGTATTTTTCCAGGAACTCCCTTCTGAGCAGATCCCAATTGGTAATAACTTCTTCAGGTTGAGTGGTGAACCACTCCCTTGCCTTTCCCTCAAGAAAAAATGGGAAGGCATACAGCCAGATAGTAGTCTTATCTGCACCATGACGCCTAGTAGTTGAGCAAACTGTCTGAAAATCCTTGAGGTGCTTGATAGGCTCTTGAGCAGGTAAGCCATGAAACTTGGGCAGTAAGTTGATTTGCGCAGTCTTCAGTTCAAAATCTGCAGCCAGATTTGGGTGACGCGCTTGATACAGTTGTAGTGTAAAGTCTGGAGCTCCTGCTTCCTGGAGAGTAATCCTTCTGGGCTCTGCCATATTACCTGCAAGTAAATCAATAGAATTAGTAGAAAAGGAGCTTGTTTCTTCCTCAAATGGCGCTTCAGATTCGCTCTCAGATAAGACTGGTGAATTGGTAGTAACCACTTCACCACCCTCAGAGGCTAACCTATGCCAAGCTCGCCTAATACGTGAAATAGTTCTTTCAATTTCAGGATCAAACGCAGCTAAGCTCGAATCAGGCAGTGAACGCGTCATTCAATGAAAGAAACATACAGCTCATGGTAATAAAATAAAATAAAATAAAATATGCAAATATGTAAAATTAAAAATATTTACACCAACCAATAATTTAGCACACTATTGCAACTCCCCGGAAACGGCGCCAAAAATTGAACGGGCGGAAAATTGCCGATTAAGAATTTATAGAGAAAATAGTGTTGCAAGTACAGTTCTTAGCCGACGAAAATTCCACTTATCAATTTAAAAAGGGTTGTCACAAATTAAGAATAAAAATACTAGGAGTAGAAATCCCAGGTCATCTCCCAAAGAGTTGGCAAAAGAGTGCTATTTTATTGATCAGAAGTTTTCCGAGAAATTTTAAGAGTTAGAGAACAGAAAAATAAATAATTGTAAATTAAAGCAATGAAAATTAAAATAGATTTTATATATTCAAAATAAAAGCCTTGACCAGGAGAAGATTAATTGGAAGTTCTATCCTTGTTGAATTTCCCCAAGTGTAATGGTAATAGGTTGTTGTTTCTACTTAGCTATCCTTTACTGAATAAAGGAAACTCAAGTAACTAACTAGCTCTGATTCCCAATTCCTAATCGTCTCCTAAGGAAGGATTAGAGTTAGATATTGAAGAGCCAGCTAACAACTTCCAATTCCCAATTGACACTTGAGTATTCCAACTCAAGGGTCTCCTTTTAATCAACTCCCAAGTCAAGTTGGGAGTCTACTCCATTGACATGAATACAACTTCATAGACATATAAAGGGAATAAGAAGAAGACATGATAAACTAAATAAAATAATGACTGAAAATTAATTAAAGGTAAAAAGAGTTCTTTGCATTAATAAATCCCAAAATCATAAACATACGTATCTGAACAGGGTTAATGGGCGATTAAAAGAGTAAGGGAATAAGGAAACAAACTAGAATAATGAAAACTTCAACGGAGGTAGTGACTCTTCTCAATATACAAATCAAAAGCATAAAATTAGAAATCTATGAATGTGAAGGAAACCTAGAGGAAGTAGTAAGTTCCCTCTAAGATTTTTTATCTAAAAACTAAAAACTATGCGAATGAGAATGTGTGTTGAGTCTATGCTTGTCCCCAGGCTCTAGTCTGTATTTCTGGGCCAAAAACTGGGTCCAAACTCAGCCCAAAATCACCCCCAACGTCTTCTACATTTTCTGTACGTGGTGCATGTCACGCGTACTGATGAGCGGATAATTTATACGCTTTTTGGCATTGTTTTTACATAGTTTTCAGTATGATTTAGTTAATTTTTACTATATTTTTATTAGTTTTTAAGCAAAAATCACATTTCTGGACTTTACTATGAGTTTTTGTGTTATTCTATGATTTAAGATATTTTCTGGCTGAAATTGAGGGACCTGAGCAAAAATCTGATTCAGAGGCTGAAAAAGGACTGCAGATGCTGTTGGATTCTGACCTCCCTGCACTCGAAATGGATTTTCTGGAGCTACAGAAACCCAATTGGCGCGACCTTAATTGCATTGGAAAGTAGACATCCAGAGCTTTCCAGCAATATATAATAGTTTATACTTTGCCCAAGTTTTGACGACGCAAACTGGCATTCAAACACCAACTTCCTGCCCTATTCTGAAGTTAAACGCCAAAAACAGGTTACAAACCAGAGTTAAATGCCAGAAACAGGATGAACTAGCGTTTAACTCCAAGAGAAGCCTCTACACATGCAAAGCTTCAATGCTCAGCCCAAGCACACACCAAGTGGGCCCGGAAGTGGATTTCTGTATCATTTACTTATTTCTGTAACCCTAACTACTAGTTTAGTACAAAAACTACTTTTAGTGATTTATTTCACATCTTTTGACAATCTTTTGATCATTTTTGAGACTATCTTTGTATCACTTTTGATCATTGATCACGTTTAGGGGGCTGGCCATTCGGCCATGCCTGGACCACTTTCACTTATGTATTTTCAACGGTGGAGTTTCTACACCTCATAGATTAAGGTGTGGAGCTCTGCTGCTCCTCATGAATTAATGCAAAGTACTATTGTTTTTCTATTCAATTCAAGCTTATTCCTATTCTAAGATATTCGCTTGCACTTCAGCATGATGAATATGATGATCCGTGACACTCATCACTATTCTCAACCTATGAACGCGTGCCTGACAACCACTTCCGTTCTACCTTAGATCGAGCGTGTATCTCTTAGCCTCCATTCCAAAAGATCGGAGTCTTCGTGGTATAAGCTAGAATTATTGGTGGCCATTCCTGAGATCCGAAAAGTCTAAACCTTGTCTGTGGTATTCCGAGTAGGATCTGGGAAGGGATGACTGTGACGAGCTTCAAACTCGCAAGTGTTGGGCGTAGTGACAGACGCAAAAGGATCAATGGACCCTATTCCAACATGATCGAGAACCGACAAATGATTAGCCGTGCGGTGACAGTTCATTTGGACCATTTTCACTAAGAGGACGGGATGTAGCCATTGACAACGGTGATGCCCAACATACAGCTTGCCATGGAAAGGAGTATGAATGATTGAATAAAGACAGTAGGAAAACAGAGATTCAGAAGGAGCAAAGCATCTCCATACGCTTATCTGAAATTCTCACCAATGAATTACATAAGTATTTTTATCTTATTTTATATTTTATTTATATTTTAATTATCAACATCCCATAACCATTTGAATCTTCCTGACTGAGATTTACAAGATGACCATAGTTTACTTCAAGCCAACAATCTTGTGGGATCGACCCTTACTCCCGTAAGGTTTATTACTTGGACGACCTAGTGCACTTGCTGGTTAGTTGTGCGAAGTTGTGAAGAAGAATTGAGATTATGAACGTGCGTACCAAGTTTTTGGCGCCGTTGCCAGGGATTGTTCGAGTTTGGAGAACTGACGGTTCATCTTGTTGCTCAGATTAGGTAATTTTATTTTAATTTTAAGCTTTTTGTTTTAATTACTTTTATTTTTGAAAAAAATTTTCAAAAAAATTTTAAATTATTCTATGTTCTTCATAATTTTTAAGAATGAATTCTAAAGTTTTATGATGATTTGTTGAAGTCTGGCTGGTTGTGAAGCCATGTCTAATTCTTTGTGAAAGCTTCAATTCGATGTGCACGGATTGGCATCATGATCAATCGAATGGATCTCGGAAACGTTTGGTCATCTTGGTGAAAATCTACTTTCTAAACCGCCCGGATGGAAAAATATAGATCAAGACGAAGGCGGATTTAAAAGCAAAGTTTGGGATCCTGGAATCTATTCTGACATTCGTCACCCCGGGAGCCTGACAATTTGCTTGAAGATACTCAGAAGCTTTACATGCCTAGTTTGGGACCCCGGAGGCTGTTGGCATTCCAAACATTGGTGGAGATTTCTGGACGAATTTAAGCGCAAGCCGCCATAACAGGAAGCTCATCCAATGTCCAACTTAAGGACTTTAACTAAAAGTGCTAGGTGGGAGACAACCCACCATGGTATGGTCGTTTCTTTTTCATTTTTATTTCGTGCTATTTATTTTTGTTTTCCTTTTCAATTGAACCTGAATATTATTCATTCGCATTGTATACTGCATAATTACATACCTGTATAAAAAAAAAAGAGAGTAGGCGTGCGACGCGACCGCATCACTCATGTGATCGCATCAGTTGTGAAAAACAACCCTCCATGCGTCCGCGTCATTCACGCGGCCGCGTGACCTGGAAATCGGCGTAAGGATCCAACGCCCAGAAAGTTGGGCTGGAATCGTGCGGCTGTTGTGCGTTTTGCACAAAACGATCCACGCGGTCGTGTCCATGACGCGATCGCGTCACTTGCACAGCACCAATCCCATGCAATAGCGTGAGCGACGCGATCGCGTCGCGTGGATTGCACAACACCCCAAAGGAGACAGAGAGTTGCACTGAAACGACGCTGGAATTGCGCGTTTAGCACAATTTCCAGCGACGCGGTCGCATGCCTCACGTGACCGCGTCATTCATCCTTTTACCCATTCTATGCGATCGCATCACTCACGCGATCGCGTCAACCCCCATTCCACCCCAGCCACGCGATCGCGTGGATTCAAATTGTGCCGTTGCCGGGGAACTGCAATCGTGTGCCTTCTTATTGGTTATTATAAATATTTCTCTTTTACTTGTTTATTTATTCTTATTTTCTGCTTTTATTTTTTTTAGCTACTATGAATTCTCACCCCTCTCGCTTTGAGTTTGGTTCTAATATTGTTGAAAGGAGTGAAAGTTATAATAGGAACATGCATCAAGGTCAGAGCAATGAATGATAGATGGAGCCAAGAGGATCTGATCAACCCTTTAGGCAACAACACCCTCTAAGATATCATGGACAAAGACCATTCTACAATGCATACCAAGCCAATAGACATGGTGGACAACCTTGTAGTTACCAACAAGCCCCACCCTGTGCTTATAGACCATCCTCTCAACGTAACTTCGAACCACCACACTCACAAGCTCCTTTTCACCATTCACCACCATATGATCCTCATTTTTACCCCAATTCCAATCCAATTACTCCTAAACACCACCACTTTCCCATGTACCACGTCCAAATTCATCACTCCGAGAATCACAGGTTCGCCTCAAGTAAACAGTAGATCAACTTCAAACAACCCTTCATCAACTGGAGCAAGCTGTAAGTCAATTATCTTCTAGATGTTCGAACATTCAAGGACCTCCCACAGCCCCATGTGGACAATCTAAAGAAGAGCGTAGCATGAAGGAGATACTAGAAACTCCAGTAGACAGAACAGGGCATGACTTCATACTGGAACACGTAGAGGAAGCTGTCATTATAAACGAAGAAGAGTTGGTTGAAGACTTAGGAGACGCTGAACTTCCATGAGAATCCAGAGTTATGGAGAATTCTGTCAAAAACGTTACAATTGATGCTAAGGAAGATAGTGCACAACTCCCAAAGCAAGTCTTTTATGAAGAACTAGACGGAATAATCCAAGAAGCAAGTTTCCTTGATGATGATAATCTCAAGTCAAGTTCTCCCAGTAATGAACTTGCATCAGCAAGTGAATTTTCTGAGATCGAAGAATCTTCCCCAAGTGAATACAAAGATAATGCGGAGGTAGATTTCTCTCAACCTCCCGTTTATGACTTAAGTGACGAGGAAGACATAGAAGGCTTTGATCAGGACATGGATGCAATTGAAGAAGTCTGCAAGGAAGTGAAGAAATTCACCGAAGAGCACAAGAGAGTAGAACTTACAGAACCACTGGAAACACCTATCCCAAGGCCATTACCACCCAATACAAGCTTCAAGTGGGTACAATCCTTAACCTTTAGCTTTATTTTCCCACTTGAATATGGTTTGCTTGAAACAGATGGCCAGCTTAGAGCTCTCTGCGGCTTTAAGAGTAAGAGGGAAATGGCTCGCACTTAGAGCTGGTGCACAAGGTTCAATAAGGTTCCACGCTTCAATTCGAAGTGCACGGATTGGCATCATGATCAATCGAATGGATCTCAGAAAACGTTTGGTCATCTTGGTGGAAATCTACTTTCTAAACCGCCCGGATGGAAAAATATAGATCAAGACGAAGGCGGATTTAAAAGCAAAGTTTGGAATCCTGGAATCTATTCTGACATTCGTCACCCCGGGAGCCTGACAATCTGCTTGAAGATACTCAGAAGCTTTACGTGCCTAGTTTGGGACCCCGGAGGCTGTTGGCATTCTAAACATTGGTGGAGATTTCTGGACGAATTTAAGCGCAAGCCACCATAACAAGAAGCTCATCCAATGTCCAACTTAAGGACTTTAACTAAAAGTGCTAGGTGGGAGACAACCCACCATGGTATGGTTGTTTCTTTTTCAGTTTTATTTCGTGTTATTTATTTTTGTTTTCCTTTTCAATTGAACCTGAATATTATTCATTCGCATTGCATATTGCATAATTGCATACCTGCATAAAAAAAAAGAAGAGAGTAGGCATGCGACGCGACCGCATCACTCATGCGATCGCGTCAATTGCGAAAAACAACCCTCCATGCGTCCGTATCATTCACGCGGCCGCATGACCTGGAAATCGGCGTAAGGATCCAACACCCAGAAAGTTGGGCTGGAATCGTGCGGCTGTTGTGCGTTTCGCACAAAACGATCCACACGGTTGCGTCCATGACGCGATCGCGTCACTTGCACAACACCAATCCCACGCGACAGCGTGAGCGACGCGATCGCGTTGCGTGGATTGCACAACACCCCAAAGGAGACAGAGAGTTGCGCTGAAACGACACTGGAATTGCGCGTTTAGCACAATTTCCAGCGACGCGGTCGCATGCCTCACGCGACCGCGTCATGCATTCTTTTACCCATTCCATGCGATCGCATCACTCACGCGATCGTGTCAACCCCCATTCCACCCCAGCCACGCGATCGCGTGGATTCAAATTCGATAACCCCCCAGCCACGTGAAACCCTACCCATTCGCGCCCCCCCAACCCCCTTCTCCTTCTTCTCTTCTTTGCAACCAACCACCACCAACTTCCAGCCACCACCATCGACCACCGCCCCACCGTCAACCACGCCACTCTCAACCACCGCGTCAGTCGCCTCCACCACCATTCCCCAGCCATCTCTCTACCCCACTTTCATTTATCCGCCTACCAGGTTCTGCCGAACGCCACCCTTCTTTCAATTCCCAGTTAATTACATATTTTTCTGTTTATGTTAATAATTAGGCTAGTTAGATATGCATGTTGTAGTGGATTCTAGGTGGTTAGGTAGCCTAGGATGTGGTTAGTGGATTTAGGCCTGATTAATTGCGCTGTTCGTGCTTCTTGTTTTATAATTTTCGCAATTCTGTTGTTGCTGTGATGTTAGTATTGTTCATATGCTGTTCTTACTGTTCATGCTGCTATTGCAAATGTTTTTTCTTGTTCACGCTAATTATATCTAATTGCAGTTTGTTTTAATTCATATGAACTGTCCTGCTTACCGTTTATTTTCTGGGAACATCCAATTTTAACCGGAATGCTACCTAATTTTTTGTAAACTGTTTTATTTCCATTCATGTCTTGGTTTTGGCACTTTGAACTCTGCTTCACTCTGCTTTTACCAAACCAATTCATGAATACCAGGGCAAGCTTTCTTATTCTTTTTGATTTCCTGGTTCATAATCTGCATTTTTTTATGTTTAGCTTCTAATTTTTGATTCATCATCAACCTATTCCCTTGTTTGGATTTGAGTTAATTGTAGCTTCTAATTGAGAATGTTTGTTACTTAGAAAATGATCATCATGCCACTTACTCTAACCCACTTTTTACTAATTCACTAATTTTAACTTCCTAAACTCTTTTTTCATTCCTAACCAACCTAACCTTTCAAAACATCTCTTCTGGTTTTTCACTATTCTCTTTAACCTTCTAACCAAGGCATGATGATAATTTTTCCTAATTAACATGATTTCTAATACATTTTGGATTGTTAATTTTTCTTCTCAGACTTTTAACTCCTATTCAATCCTTAATGCACATTTACTTAACTCATTTTCATTACTCCACTGCTCCTTTTCCACTATATGCTTATTTTGTGATTTGCATACTTGTTTTCCTGTTTTTATTATATCCTGGTTTTCTGTTTTTCAGGATGTCTGACACCCAAAGAAAAAGAAAGGGAAAGGCAACAACTGGAAAACGGAAAAGAGGAGAATCCTCCATGTCCATCCTGGACATCATGCATGATGACTCCTGGCGAGAGAAATACTTTACCCCGTAGGAGAAGGCTGACCAGCTACTCCCTGCTACTGATCCCATTAAGTTTGCAAACCGATACTGCGAGCTGAAGTATCCGGTGTTTGCAACCTCCAGGAACCTGTACCTGGGGAAGACTCTGAAGATCCGAGAAGAACTCCAGCAATACACCTCTGATTAGATCAAACAAAGAGGCTGGTTCTTCCTGGAGAGAAACCTGACTGAGGTCAATGCATCTTGGGTAAGGGAATTTTACTGCAATTACTTCAAAACTTCCCTAGATGCAGTAAACATAAGAGGGAAGCAGATACTGGTCACTGAAGAGGCCATAGAGGATGTTCTGAAGCTCCTGCCTAAATCCGATAAGCCAGATGGTTATCAAAACACTAAGGAGGACTTGCGCTTCATGAAGTTTAATTGGGATGCCGTCAAGGCAAGGATAGCCCTTGACCCGACTGTTCCATGGGTCATGGGTCAGAACACCATCATGCCTAAGGGAATCAAGCGGGCATACTTGAACGATGAGGCTCGGCTATGGCATTAGATCCTAAGCAACTTTATTATGCCGAGTACTCACGAGACGGAGCTACCTGCCGCTATGATCACCCTCCTATGGTGTGTGATGGAGGGTAAGGACCTATACCTGCCACGCTTCATTCGGTACTACATGGCCAGGGTCCACGTCCGAGGCACTTTCCCCTTTCCATATCTGATAACACAGCTTGGCCGTCGAGCTGACATGCCTTGGGAGGATGCTGATGAGAAGCCACCTGCTGCAGAATGCAAGAAAATTATCCCTCACAGCAGGAACTTTCTGGCTTTGGGCTACAGACCTCCATTCCTCACTCCTACTGATGAGACAGCCACACCATCTGCCGGCCCCTCTTCCTCTACAGCTACCCCTGCTACCACCACTGCATCTCCACCTGCCTCAGAGACAGTTTATCACTTAGTGCACCACCTGTTTCAACAGCTAGACCAGATGGAGCACCGCAATCGGCGGCGATACGAGAGATCTGAGCGTCGCAGTAAGCGACGGTATGAGCACCTAAAGCTGATGCTCAGTTCTGGCAGCGACATCCCCTCCGAGCCTGACACCCCATCAGAGCCATCTGAGGAGGAGGCAGATGATCACGAGGCGGAGACCCATCCACAGAGAGAGGCTGCGCAGGCAGGCACGGAGCAGGCTGTGCCCCAGCAGGAGGCCCCGCATCAGATTCAGGCTGCAGACCCAGAGGTTCCTATTCAGTCAGCACCTCCTCTGCAGCAGGCAGATCCTCAGACCACCACCACAGAGACTCCAGCTATCCATCCTTCCAGTGAGGACACCCCTTCACACCCTGCTTGAATGAGCATCAGGGACGATGCTTCATATTAAGTGCGGGGAGGTCGCCATCTCTGGCGAATATTTTTTGGTGAACTACTACAGACTCCTTTTACTTTATTATTTTTCTGTATTTTTTCTCTTTATTTTTATTTTTATTTTCTTAGTACTTATACATTGCTATTTTCATGTATTTTTACTATATTTCTGCATGTTGCACTTTAGTTCATATTTTAGCCATTTAGTTTAGTTGCAATTCTAACTTATTAGTTATAAAAAATGTGGATTAATTAGTATAGTTTACCCTTTTTAGCATAAGATAACTTAGTTTAAATTAAAAATATAAAAAAGAAGTAAACTAGAGACTTTAACAGAATAAAAACAACCCACACCTTGTATATATAGCATTACATGTTAGTTAGTTAACAGCATTTCATCAAGGAGAAACACTAGAACTTTAAAGCCACCTTAAGATTTACATTGAGGATAATGGGAACTCTTAATTTTTACTTGCTTGACATATATAACTGATATATGATTTTTGAGTTAGAGAACACACAGCCTGTGAGTTTTGAGCTTAATTGCATGGTTACATTTAAACCATAATATTTTATTCCTGTGTGTTCCGCCCTTCTTATTTATTCTGGTGTTCTTTACTTTGTTTTAATCTATATGTCCGATTATAGAATATAGATACATACCAAGAAAGTAATTGAGGCCATTGTTTGATTCTAGCTCACTATTCCTAAATGAGCCTACCTTTTACATCACCCTTGTTAGCCCCCTCGAGCCTTTAAATCCCCTCTTGTTTTATAACCACATTACTAGCCTTAAGCAGAAAAACAAAATAAAAATCCCAAGTTGAATCCTTGGTTAGCATAAGATAGAAATTGTGTATTGTGTAAGTGTGGGAACCTTATGGGAACATGGATGATAGAAACAAAAGGGTAGAAAGTTAAAAAGAATAAAAATTTTTATTTTTAAAAGTTTTGGGAAGCATGCTCATGTGAAATCAAAATAATTTAATTACCTTGTGCATTTAAAAAAAAATTATTTTTCAGTATCTATAACAATATATAATGGGAAAACTCATTTTTGGTGTCCAATTTTTCTTTCCATTTTTATCCTTTTTAGTAACCTACCTCCAGTTACAGCTACTACTTCATTTCCTTCCACGTTCACCACAATACAATATAACTTCTCCACGTTAATTTCTCTCAAATCACGTTAATGCATCAGTTACAAAATTCTACTACTTAATTCTCCACTACTGCATCAGTTAATTCCTCTCACATGAATTACTGCGTCAATTGTATTATTCCCAATTTTTTCTCTTAATCTCTCTCACTTCACTGGTTACTCCATATCTCTCCATAATAAAATTTTTTTTCTTCATTTCTCCTTTGTCTTCTCCTGCATTCTTCTCACTTCGCCTAAATATAATGTAAAATCTACTGTAAATTATTTTTTGTCATTAAATAAAAGTGTATAGCTGTTTTTATATGTTTCTTTGATTAATTATAGTTGACATACCAATGGAAGATTCACGTGGAAGTGGTCGACGAACTTGGCAAGACTATGCCAGACAACGAAGACAAAATATGAGTGAAGAATATGAGTGAAGAACAGAGGCAGCAACACCTTGCCAGAAGGCGTGGCAGTTACCGAGAGAGTATTAGACGAGGAAAACAAATCGATACATCAAGTGGACCAACTAGCATGGCAACACCATTACAAGATATCACAAATATACCTCCTCAACAATACTCTATATCAGGTACTCTAAATTATACTTCTCATTAATAAATTTATATTGTTAGTTTATTATTTAATATGAATTATTTTTTATGATATATCTATGTTACTGGACTCTTAGTACGTACCAATTATGTATAATTTATTTCTTTAGTGTACCCTTAAATTATCAAATTACATTATTTTCATCTTAATAATGAATTTTTTACATATACAGATACTCACAATAACACCGGAGCTGGTTCAAGTAATATACCAAACGATTCAAATATGGGTAGGAATCCTATATTTATATTTATTTAATTAATAATAATTTATTTTTCCTTAAATTTTGATTCAATAAATTTTTTATTATTGGCCTAAATAATGTTATTATATTATCTTAAATGTACTTTACATCATCATAATCTCAATTATTAAATAGTTTAATAATTTTTAAATATAATATTATATTGCCAAACAATTTTTATAACTGTATTATTATAAGAAAAATATATATGTTCAATGTTTAATAACATATTTATTATTAAATTTTAATAGATAATTCTGGTATATTTTTTTATTTTTTTCTACAATTTAATTTACCATTTAATTTGAATTATTTCTACAATATTTCTATGTTAATGTACTCTTAGTACTATTTATCTGTAATTTATCTACCGAATGTACTCTTAAATTGTCAACATACATTATTTTCATGTTAATAATAAATTTTTTAAATATTTAGATACTCATAATAAAAGCAAAAATGATTCAAGTAATAGACCAAATGATAATAAATATGGATAGAACTCCTGTATATTTATTTAATTAATAGTATTTTTTTTCATAAATTTTGATTCAATAAACCTTCCATTATTGACCTATATAATATTATTATAAGAATAAATAAAATGTTCTCGCGCCGTATCATTATAACAAAAATTATATTAGATATATGTGTTTAATAATATAATTGTAACTTAAATTTTTTCACTGTATAACAAAAATAATTAGTATTTCGATATTTTTTTAAAATTAAACACGGTAAAATATAATCATTTAAAATACATTGTTGTCGTTCCAATAATATGATTGCTATTATTCAGATGCTCATAATAATAGTGGTCCAATTAATATCTAATATAATTTTACGTTTCATATATTTTTTAACATTCTACAATTCTTTTAAACGTTTTATTTAATACACAAAAAAAGGTTAAAATATTTTTAATAAATATATAACATTGTAAAAAATAAATGATAATTTCTTCACTTAATAAATCTATTATACGGTTACACTTGAATTATTTTTCAAATTGTGACTTTTTACAGGAACTCTGCCTATGATGTATTTGTATTTTACGGTCACTATCTATTTTTTTAATTATTCAGAGTTTGAATAATTATGATATTAATGGTATTCTACATTTTCTATTACTTTCAATCAATTTAATTTTGTATGATTTGTTTCTTTAAAAGTAACGTCTCTATTACCACTGATACTGTACAGACTTAATTTAATAAAATTTTTTATAATTTTGTTGATGTGTTCTTTTTATATACTATCAGAAATTCATGGAAATAGATCTGATCAAAACAGTAGACGTGAAGAAAATGTAACTGGTTAGTATTGTACTTTTTTTTTCTTTATATATTTAGTATTGTGACATAATTTTAATAGGTAAATAAATTTATAAAAAAATATTATTTTATCCTTATATGTTAGCATATTAATGTATTCATAGTAAACATTAAGTGTGAGCATAATTGATTTTAAAAAAATTATTTATTTAAGATCATTACCAGAACCAATTATAAAAAAGAGTGCCAGTGCCTAACAAAAAAAAATTTAAAATCTATACACAAAAAAAATTTATAAAAACCAATAAAATACTTAAAATATTTATTTGCCAATTAAAATGAAAAATATGTAAACTTTAGCAAAAATAATAAAATAGGTAATTTAAAAAAATTTATATTTTGTTGAATCATTCTGTTATAATTCATACAAACATGATAAAATAAAATAATTAAATAAAATGTTAAAAAATTTATTTATTTAAGATCATTACAAGAACCAATTATAAAAAAAACATGAAACAAAACATACAAGCTAAAAAATTTGGCCAAAGGCAAAAATTGTCATACCCTATATAAGATAATTAACTAAAAAATGCTATAAGACAATTGATGAACGGAGAATTTTATACAAAAAAAAAATTATGATATATAAAGAAAGTATTTTAAAAAAAAAATTATTTATTTCAGACTCAAACTATATTGTATTGATTATTTAATCTAAAAAAAATAATCCATGATAAACATAGTGTTACCATAAAAACAAAAATATATAATGGAACAAGAAAATAATAATCATTTAGAATAATATAATGTTGTTATATATCGTAAGTTAGATTAACTTTGTTATAACAGTTTCGAATAAAAGGTTTTAAACAAAATGATTTTATTAAAAAAAGAATAAAACTATATTGCTACATAATAAATAATATTTCTTTATAATTAAATAAAAGAATAAAAACATTTATTTAACGAATAAAAAACATCTTTAGAAAGAATAAAATAAAATATTTTATAATTAAAGTTGTTAAATACATCTGAATGACAAAATTTAAAAAAAAAT
Organism: Arachis ipaensis; assembly: GCF_000816755.2. Taxonomy (NCBI): domain Eukaryota; kingdom Viridiplantae; phylum Streptophyta; class Magnoliopsida; order Fabales; family Fabaceae; genus Arachis; species Arachis ipaensis. The sequence goes on from NC_029794.2 coordinate 51,155,762, forward strand.
AAAGTCAAACAATATCACAATATTATACAATGTAACAAAGTTAAAAAAAAGATTGAAACATCACTTAAATATTTGACAGCTACTTATCTCTTTTTTATGATGACCACTATAATGGAAGTAATTCTTTGTATTTATAATCAACAAACAAAGAACTATTTTTTTAGTTGTTACAAAATTCATCATTTTATGATTTTCATTATGAATGTAACCAAATATATGTTAATTTAATACGAGTACAGAAAATAGACAAAATGTTCGAGCATCCCATAATTGTGCTCGAAATTTTCAAGAGGATGCAACAATAATTCGAACTCCGCTACCAATCCCAAGGACATGTCAATACTGTAGCGCACGTCTATTTCACCATGAGACGTTCGAGATGTGCTGTAATGGGGGAAAAGTCTCTCTTCCCCGAGTAAATGCTCCTCAGGAATTACTTGAAATCTTCTTGGACCCCTCTGCAGAAGGAAACCATTTTAGGAAACATATTCGTGGATACAATCATGTATTTTCCTTCACTTCGTGTGGTGTGCACATAGACAAACAACTGGCTATGACAGGTCGTGGTATATATACATTTCGTGCTCAAGGCTCAATATATCATAGTATAGGGGGATTTCATCCGGATCAGGGCACGCGACCACGGTTTTTGCAACTGTACATATATGATACTGATCACGAGTTGCAGAATAGGATGCTGGAGAACACACAACTACATGAAACATTAGTTCCATTTCCTACGCAGTATAGACTTCAATAAAATTATGCCAAAAAATTGATCAATGTATCTAATCTTTTTTACAAATTCTAAAAAATTTGTAGATCCGCCCCGATGATCAATCCACCGTATTGCAAGCAGGGCGATTACTACAACAATATGTTGTTGATAACTATGTAAAAATTGAAACCGGAAAGTTAAGATGGGTTCGAAATAGACAGAAGAAATTACGGGCTGAATTATACCAAGGTTTACAAGATGCTTTGCACACAGGAGAAATCAATGCAGGTAAATATTGTTGTATCTAATTGCTACTTCGAAAATCATTAAGAATTACCCAAAATAATTATTAAAACTAATAATATTTCTCTATATATTTGTCTTCAGAAAATGTTGGAAGAAAAAGAACAATATTACCATCGTCGTTCATTGGTAGCCGTCGCGACATGACCCAACGATATGAAGATGGAATGGCGATTGTTCTTAAAGAGGGCAAGCCAGATATTTTTCTCACAATGACATGCAATCCATCTTGGACTGAAATAACTTCAGAACTCAACCCAGTTCAAACTCCACAAGATCGTCCAGATCTAACAACAAGAATTTTTCGAGCCAAATTTGAACAGCTGAAAGAGGATGTCATTACTAAGGGTGTCTTGGGAAAGGTGAAGAGCTATATTTATGTCACTGAGTTTCAAAAAAGAGGGTTGCCACATGTACATATGTTGCTAATCTTAGAAAACAATGACAAGTTAATTGACCCAGAGCATTATGATAGTTTGGTACGTGCAGAGATACCATCTAAAGAAGTAGAACCATACCTACATGATGCAGTGCTAAAACATATGATTCATGGTCCTTGCGGTATACTTGATCAATCTTCACCCTGCATGAAAAATGGCCAATGTAAACGCAACTACCCAAAAGAGTTCGCAGCAGAAACACGAAGAGGTGATGACTCATATCCGCAATATAGGCGACGATTCGACACTCCAGTACAAATTAACCAAAGTGTCACGGTTGACAATAGATGGGTAGTTCCGTACAACCCTTGGCTACTACTAAAGTATGATTGCCATATTAATGTTGAGATATGTAGTAGCATCAAGAGTATAAAGTATCTCTACAAATATTGCTACAAGGGTCCAGACCGGGTTGCAATGGAAGTTCACAACGGTTCTAATGTTGACGAGGTCCAACAGTTTGTTGATGCAAGATGGATTGCTGCTCCAGAGGCATGTTGGAGAATATTTAAATTTAACCTTTACCGAATGTATCCATCAGTGGAAAGGTTACAAATTCATTTGCCAAATCAACATCAAGTGAGCTTCTATGATCACCAAACCATTCCTGAAATACTTAATGATGATTATTTCTCTAGAACAATGCTCACTAAGTTCTTTGCCCTAAATCGTGAGGAGGACCAACAATCTAGGCATCTTTTGTACAGGGAAATTCCAGAGTATTACACTTGGCACAACATGGAAAAGGAATGGCGTCGGCGCAAGACACAGAGGAGATCCATCGGTCGAATTTATACTATATCACCTTCAGAAGGAGAAAAATTCTATTTGCGTATTCTATTATCTAATGTCAGAGGACCAATCAGTTGGGATGACTTGCTAACAGTGAATGGGGTCCAGTATTCGTCCTTCAAGCAATCTGCTCAACACCGAGGATTGTTAGAGAGTGACAGTAGCATCCGTGAGTGTTTGGTTGAGGCTTCTGTTTTACGATTGCCATGTGCTTTACGAAGGTTGTTTGCAACCATCTTAATATTTTGTGAGCCTACAGATGTAAGAAGCTTATGGGATGAATTTTTTTCATATATGGTGGATGATTATCCGTCAACCAGCACCACAACAGCCTTAGTGTTCACAAATCGGCTACTCAGGGATATAAATGATATACTCCTTCAGCACGGAAAACATATTACACAATACGATTTGCCAGCTCTAACTCATGAAAATGACAATGACAACTCGATACCCAGAGTTATCCAAGAAGAACTGTCTATCGAAGTACCCCAGGAAGACCTGTGTTCCATAACAAGATTGAACAATGACCAGTCTAAAGCTTTCAAGTGCATTATGAATACAATTAATCGAAGAGAAAGTGGAGTGTTCTTTGTTGATGGGCCAGGAGGATCAGGCAAAACATTTCTTTACAGAGCTATAATTGCAGAATTGAGAAATAAGGGTCATATTGTCTTGGTAACTGCATCATCAGGAATAGCCGCAACATTATTGCCTGGGGGTCGAACAGCTCATTCTAGGTTTAAGATCCCAATTAATGCAGAACCATCATCCATTTGCAACATAAGCAAACAATCAGATCTTGCAAAACTGATTAGACAAACAACGGCAATCATCTAGGATGAAGCACCTATGGCAAATAAAGAATCGGTGCAATCATTAGACCGCACTCTGAGAGATATATTAGCAAACGATATGCCATTTGGAGGAAAACTGATGGTGATGGGAGGAGATTTCCGCCAAGTACTGCCTGTGGTACCGAAAGGTAGTAAGTCACAAATGATTTCAGCTTCTATAGTTAAGTCTCATTTATGGGCTTCCACTAAAATTCTCCATTTGCGATAAAATATGCGATCTTCTAATGATCATGTTTTTGCTGAGTATCTTATGCGCATTGGTGATGGAATTGAGCCCACCATACATGAAGACTTTGTACGGATACAAGCAAATATGGCAATTCCGTGGGAGGGTGAAACATCGTTACACAAGTTAATAGAAGAAATATTTCCAAACTTACAATCTCATGGGTGGGATGCTTCTTACATGGTAGAAAGGGCAATATTGACGCCAAAAAATCATGATGTGCAACAGCTTAATGATATAATTATCAACCAGTTTCCAGGAGAAGAACGAAATTTAGTCTCATTTGATGAGGTAGAAGGAGATGCTAATAATTTATATCAACAAGAATATCTTAACTCAGTTTCTACAGGCGGGTTGCCACCTCATGTGTTGAAGGTAAAAAGAGGTGCACCTTTGATGTTATTGAGAAATATAGACCCTAAGGCCGGCTTATGCAATGGTACAAGGTTACTATGTCGTGGAAATTTTCAAAACATGTTGGACGTAGAAATTTTAACCGGTCATCACTGTGGAAGAAGAGCTTTCTTGCCTCGGATAAAACACAAAACAACAGAAAATTCAGGACTGCCATTTATACTTATCCGGAAGCAATTTCCTGTAAGGTTGAGTTTTGCAATAACAATAAACAAATCACAAGGACAGACCATTCCTAAAGTAGGGATCTATCTCCCTAAACATGTATTTAGCCATGACCAATTATATGTTGCTCTGTCTCGAAGTATTTCTCAGTCAACTATAAAAATTTTAGTCAAAGAAGGAAAAATAGATGGAACAAGTGGAGAATTTACCAGAAATGTAGTTTTCAAAGAAATATTGTTACCTTCCCCACAGGTAATTTATGTTCTTCGTAAGTATGTGTAGTTACTTCTTGGTACAATTCAGTCTATATATAATTTTAATCTTTAAATCTTTTTCATTGATATATATATATCTTTGTATACAAACTTCAATTTATTGAGGACTAACGACTTATATTTTTTAATAGACAATTTGATTTCAAAGGA
>NC_029794.2:51160271-51182293 GCF_000816755.2 Arachis ipaensis
CATACAAGGTAACACAATCATCGTAATCAGAATATTATTGATATGCCTATTATCTATCCCCTTCTATGTTCTTCTTTTACTAATAAAAAATGAAAGAAAAAAGTGTATGCCTAAAATATTAAAAGGTTACTCTGAGATTGTAACGAAGATTATGTTTCTCATGTGTTGAATAAAGTTACAAAAAATAATTTTAAACTACTGATAATAAATTAAACATTTTTCTTTTTCCAGCAACAAACTCATAGGAGCGGAACCAACTGATGTTAGTAAAGAACAACATTGCAGGTACCTATCATTAGATTAAGAAACCGCACAGAATAGAGGTAATATCGGATACTTATAGATTTGAATGCTCTACAGAGGGTTTAATGGCTTCTTTTGTTGTGCATGTGTAGGAAATCCAACCTCAAACAAGAAATTTCAATTTTGCAGGTTTTATATTTTTTATTGTTAACTTTCCGTTCAAATATAATGAAATTTGTATTGGCATATGGTATATTTTATTGATTTCTAAATTTTGTAGTTCTTCAAGGCTCAAGAATTTATTGATAAGGAGATGTATGAGGAATTGCTAAAGATTTTTTCTCGGTACAAATTCAGAAATTACTTTAGATTTATTTTAATGTTTTTACTTATAGTTTGATATATAATCACAAAAAAAAAGATATAATTATTTTTCTTCTTTACACTTTTTGTAGGCACAAGAAAGATTCTTTAAATACAGATCCGTACTTTGGCTTACCACTTAAAAAAAAGGTCCCTAAACAAAGAAAAAAGTGACTTTTAAATATGGCTCATATTTTGTAAACAATAGTATTTTTCTATTTATTTTTATGACTTTGAGTTAGATAGAAGAAGATAATATATTATAGGTGAATGTTATCCCGGCTGAACAGGCACGATAGTGCCTGTTGAGCCGCTAGTTTGAATAAAGGGGATACAAAAGAATTCCCCAAATGCAAAAAGCGATGCACATAGGATAAAAATAAATAAAAATTAAAATATGAGCATGTAACATAAAAAGTGGGAAAAATATGGAAAAATAGGTAAAGAAGCTTTGCTTTACAAAATATGTATGTTAGGTGAGATCTTAGACTAATCAAGGATTCACTTAATTAGCTCACTTCGCCTTATACATATACCCTTACCTTTACCTTGGCCCCATTACAACGTTAATTAAAGACCTCATGATTTTTGTATACCTATATTCTATAATTGTTGATTGGTTAGATGAAGAACAAAGTTATAGAAAGTAAGGATAAAAAGAAGAATAGAGTGATTAACCCAATAAACACTGAGTGACTAGAGAGTAAACACAAAATCCAGTGAGGGTTCAATAGCTCATCAACATATATCTCTTCTTAAATTATTAATTGTCTTGCAAAATTGTAAAATGTTTTTCTCTCCCATCTCAATTGTAAAGGTACTTTATCACTATCAAAGGTTTGGCTATATATATAAGATTCCTTGAGAATGTGAATTAATTCAACTACATGTAAGCTTTATACACAAGGGAATAACAAACTAGAATTGCATGATTCATTTAGGTAGTTGCATTTAGAATAGATTGCATTGCATGAGATTTCACCACTTTAACCTTACCTTACTCTTTGTCTCGGATTTAGCATGAGGACATGCTATTGTTTAAGTGTGGGGAGGTTGATAAACCCATATTTTATGATATACTTTGTGCCTATTTTAAGTGATTTATTTAATCCTTCACTCACTTATTTATATAAATTGCATGGTTTTACTTTCCCTTCCTTATTATGTGATTTTTGTGAAAAACATGTTTCCTATGCTTTAAAAATAATAATTTTAATTTCACTTTATTACCATTCGATGCCGTGATTCTGATGTTGATTAATTTCAGATCTTCTAAGGCAGGAATGACTTAAAGGATGGAAAGGAAACATACAAAATTGGAAGAAAAGCATAAAACGGAGTTTTTGAGGAAACTGGCAGTGACGCGACCGCGTGATTGACGCGATCGCGTGCCATAAGCGAAACGCATATCACGCGGACGCATGACTGAAGCGGCCGCGTGACAAGGAAAACTCCAAATGACGCGACCGCGTGACCCACGCGGACGTATGACAGAGGCCACGCACCAGAAAGTACAGAAAATGCTCCCAGCGATTTCTGAAGCCCTTTTTGGCCCAAATCCAAGTCTAGAAGGCACAGATCAGAGGTTATGAAGTGGGGGAATGCATCCATTCAAAGGAGAGCCTCCAATTAGTTAGTATTGATGAATTAGATGTAGTTTTGAGGGAGAGGTTCTCCCCTCTTTCTTTTAGGATTTAGAATTAGGATTTTTTTGGCTTTCAGGATTATCTCTTTTTATCAGGTTCAACATTCCTTTTTATTTATCTTCTCAATTTAGTTTATGAATTCTTCTATGTTACAGATTATTCTTTGAATTAATGTTATTTGAGGTATTTCAATTTATTATTTCTCTCTTTTATTTATGTTACTGTTGCTTCCAATCTGAAGACATTTTTATTCCAGTAGATTTACTTTTTCCCTTTTGGTCTTGGTTAAGAAATCAGTAACTCAGGAGTTATCAAACTCAACGTGATCGATAATTGTTATCTTTGCTAATTGAATTGAACTTCAATAATCCCAATCTTTTTCTAGGAATTAACTAGGATTTGAATATCAAACTAATTAGTCACTTGACCTTCCCTTGCTCTAGTAAAGCTTAACTAAGTTGAATTAAGATTCAACTTTCATCATCATTGATAAGGATAACTAGGATAGCACTTCCAATTTCTCATACCTTGCCAAAAGTGTGTTTTACAGTTATTTTTTTTATTTTACAGTCTTTTACTTATTTTAATTGCAATTTAAATTACTTGTTCCTCATCTTTAAAACCCCGATTTACAATCTTCACAATCTTCAATAAGAACATACTTTCCTGTAGTTCCTTGAGAAGACGACCCGAGGTTTAAATACTTCGGTTATCAATTTTAAAGGGGTTTGTAACTTGTGACAACCAAAACATTTGTAAGAAAGGTTGATTGCTTGGTTTAGTAATCAAGCAGGCATACTTGAACGATGAGGCTCGGCTATGGCATCAGATCCTAAGCAACTTTATTATGCCGAGTACTCACGAGACGAAGCTACCTGCCGCTATGATCACCCTCCTATGGTGTGTGATGGAGGGTAAGGACCTGTACCTGCCACGCTTCATTCGGTACTACATGGCCAGGGTCCATGTCGGAGGCACTTTCCACTTTCCATATCTGATTACACAGCTTGGCCGTCGAGCTGACGTGCCTTGGGAGGATGCTGATGAGAAGCCACTTGCTGTAGAATGCAAGAAAATTATCCCTCACAGCAGGAACTTTCTATCTTTGGGCTACAGACCTCCATTCCTCACTCCTACTGATGAGACAGCCACACCATCTGCCGGCCCCTCTTCCTCTACAGCTACCCCTGCTACCACCATTGCACCTCCACCTGCCTCAGAGCCAGTTTATCACTTAGTGCACCGCCTGTTTCAGCAGCTAGACCAGATGGAGCGCCACAACCGACGGCGATACGTGAGATCTGAGTGTCGCAGCAAGCAACGCTTTGAGCACCTGAAGCTAATGCTCCGTTCTGGCAACGACATTCCCTCCGAGCCTGACACCCCATCAGAGTCATCTGAGAAGGAGACAGATGATCACGAGGCGGAGACCCATCCACAGAGAGAGGCTGTGCAGGCAGGCACGGAGCAGGCTGTGCCCCAGCAGGAGGCCCCGCATCAGATTCAAGCTGCAGACCTAGAGGTTCCTATTCAATCAGCACCTCCTCTGTAGTAGACAGATCCTCAGACCACCACCACAGAGACTCCAGCTACCCATCCTTCCAGTGAGGACACCCCTTCACACCCTGCTTGAGTGAGCATCAGGGACGATGCTTCATATTAAGTGTGGGGAGGTCGCCATCTCTGGCGTATATTTTTTGGTGAACCACTACAAACTCTTTTTACTTTATTATTTTTCTGTATTTTTCTCTTTATTTTTATTTTTATTTTCTCAGTACTTATACATTGCTAATTTCATGTATTTTTACTATATTTCTGCATGTTGCACTTTAGTTCATATTTTAGCCATTTAGTTTAGTTGCAATTCTAACTTATTAGTTATAGAAAATGTGGATTAATTAGTATAGTTTACCCTTTTTAGCATAAGATAACTTAGTTTAAATTAAAAATATAAAGGAAGTAAACTAGAGACTTTAACAGAATAAAAACAACCCACACCTTTTATATATAGCATTACATGTTAGTCAGTTAACAACATTTCATCAAGGAGAAACACTAGAACTTTAAAGCCACCTTAAGATTTACATTGAGAATAATGGGAACTCTTAATTTTTACTTGCTTGACATATATAACTGAGATATGATTTTTGAGTTAGAGAACACACAACCTGTGAGTTTTGAGCTTAATTGCATGGTTACATTTAAACCATAATATTTTATTCCTGTGTGTTCCGCCCTTCTTATTTATTCTGGTGTTCTTTACTTTGTTTTAATCTATATGTCCGATTATAGAATATAGATACATACAAAGAAAGTAATTGAGGCCATTGTTTGAATCTAGCTAACTATTCCCAAATTAGCCTACCTTTTACATCACCCTTGTTAGCCCCCTCGAGCCTTTAAATCCCCTCTTGTTTTATAACCACATTACTAGCTTTAAGCAGAAAAATAAAATAAAAATCCCAAGTTGAATCCTTGGTTAGCTTAAGATAGAAATTGTGTATTGTGTAAGTGTGGGAACCTTATGGGAACATGGATGATAGAAATAAAAGGGTAGAAAGTTAAAAAGAATAAAAATTTTTATTTTTAAAAGTTTTGGAAAGCATGCTCATGTGAAATCAAAATAATTTAATTACCATGTGCATTTAAAAAAAATTATTTTTCAGTATTTGAATAAAGGGGATACAAAAGAATTCCCCAAATGCAAAAAGCGATGCACATGGGATAAAAATAAATAAAAATTAAAATATGAGCATGTAACATAAAAAGTGGGAAAAATATGGGAAAATATGTAAAGAAGCTTTGCTTTACAAAATATGTATGTTAGGTGAGATCTTAGACTAATCAAGGATTCACTTAATTAGCTCACTTAGCCTTATACATATACCCTTACCTTTACCTTGGCCCCATTACAACCTTTATTTAAAGACCTCATGATTTTTGTATGCCTATATTCTATAATTGTTGATTGGTTAGATGAAGAACAAAGTTAAAGATAGTAAGGATAAAAAGAAGAATATAGGGATTAACCCAATAAACACTGAGTGACTAGAGAGTAAACACAAAATCCAGTGAGGGTTCAATAGCTCATCAACATATATCTCTGCTTAAATTATTAATTGTCTTGCAAAATTGTAAAATGTTTTTCTCTCCCATCTCAATTGTAAAGGTACTTTATCACTATCTAAGGTTTGGCTATATATATAAGATTCCTTGAGAATGTGAATTAATTCAACTACATGTAAGCTTTATACACAAGGGAATAACAAACTAGAATTGCATGATTCATTTAGGTAGTTGCATTTAGAATAGATTGCATTTCATGAGATTTCACCACTTTAACCTTACCTTACTCTTTGTCTCAGATTTAGCATGAGGACATGCTATTGTTTAAGTGTGGGGAGGTTGATAAACCCATATTTTATGATATACTTTGTGCCTATTTTAAGTGATTTATTCAATCCTTCACTCACTTATTTATATAAATTGCATGGTTTTATTTTCCCTTCCTTTTTTTGTGATGTATGTGAAAAACATGTTTCCTATGCTTTAAAAATAATCATTTTAATTTCCCTTTATTACCATTCGATGCCGTGATTCTTGTGTTGAGTAATTTCAGATCTTCTAAGGCAGGAATGACTTAAATGATGGAAAGAAATATACAAAATTAGAAGGAAAGCATAAAACGGAGTTTTTGAAGAAACTGGCAGAGACGCGTTCGCATGGACGACGCGGCCGCATGCCAACGCGAAATAGCAGTGACGCGACCGCATGATTGACGCGATCGTGTACCATAAGCGAAACACATATGACGCGGACGCATGGCTGAAGCGACCGCGTGACAAGGAAAACTCCAAATGACGCGACCGCGTCACCCACGCGGACGCGTGACAGAGGCCACGCACCAGAAAGTACAGAAAACGCTCCCAGCGATTTCTGAAGCCCTTTTTGGCCCAAATCCAAGTCCAGAAGGCACAGATTAGAGGTTATGAAGTGGGGGAATGCATCCATTCAAAGGAGAGTCTCCAATTAGTTAGTATTGATGAATTAGATGTAGTTTTGAGGGAGAGGTTCTCCCCTCTCTCTTTTAGGATTTAGAATTAGGATTTCTTTTGCTTTCAGGATTATCTCTTTTTATCAGGTTCAACATTCCTTTTTATTTATCTTCTCAATTTAGTTTATGAATTCTTCTATGTTACAGATTATTCTTTGAATTAATGTTATTTGAGGTATTTCAGTTTATTATTGCTCTCTTTTATTTATGTTACTGTTGCTTCCAATTTGAAGACATTTTTATTCCAGTAGATTTACTTTTTCCGTTTTGGTCTTGGTTAAGAAATCAGTAACTCAGGAGTTATCAAACTCAACGTGACCGATAATTGTTATCTTTGCTAATTGAATTGAACTTCAATAATCCCAATCTTTTTCTAGGAATTAACTGGGATTTGAAGATCAAACTAATTAGTCACTTGACCTTCCCTTGCTCTAGTAAAGGTTAACTAAGTTGAATTAAGATTCAACTTTCATCATCATTGATAAGGATAACTAGGATAGGACTTCTAATTTCTCATACCTTGCCAAAAGTGTGTTTTACAGTTATTTTTTTTATTTTACAGTCTTTTACTTATTTTAATTGCAATTTAAATTACTTGTTCCTCATCTTTAAAACCCCGATTTACAATCTTCATAACCAATAATAAGAACATGCTTCCCTACAGTTCCTTGAGAAGACGACCCGAGGTTTAAATACTTCGGTTATCAATTTTAAAGGGATTTGTAACTTGTGACAACCAAAACATTTGTAAGAAAGGTTGATTGCTTGGTTTAGTAATCAAGCGGGCATACTTGAACGATGAGGCTCGGCTATGGCATCAGATCCTAAGCAACTTTATTATGCCGAGTACTCACGAGACGGAGCTACCTGCCGCTATGATCACCCTCCTATGGTGTGTGATGGAGGGTAAGGACCTGTACCTGCCACGCTTCATTCGGTACTAAATGGCCAGGGTCCACGTCTGAGGCACTCTCCCCTTTCCATAACTGATTACACAGCTTGGCTGTCAAGCTGACGTACCTTGGGAGGATGCTGATGAGAAGCCACCTGCTGCAGAATGCAAGAAAATTATCCCTCACAGTAGGAACTTTCTGGCTTTGTGCTACAGACTTCCATTCCTCACTCCTACTGATGAGACAGCCACACCATCTGCCGGCCCCTCTTCCTCTACAGCTACCCCTGCTACCACCCACTACAAGAAAAACACCCATTCAGGTACACTTGAAAAGTGTAGCTAAAAGTGAAAAAAAATGATGCCTTAGGCTACGGCTACGCTTTTTGGGCTACGGCTACGCTTTTTGGGGTGATTCCTATTCGGCCGTTGCCTATTCTCAAAGGCTACGCTTTTCTGCACCAAGGGCTACGCTTTTGGCGTTTGAGAATAGGCTACGCTTTTCAAGTGATGCTGTCCAGGATCAAAGGCTACGCTTTTCAGCTTTCATTTTTCCAGAATAGGCTACGCTTTTCAACGCTACTGCATCACTTGTAAAGCGTAGCCACATTGTATACCATAACTACTTTTTATAAGCGTAGCCCTAGATCCCTCTTTTTTTTTTGTATACTATAGCTACTGTATATAAGTGTAGCCTTAGGTCCCTCATTGTTTTTTTTTTATTTTCTATATATATATATATATTCTAATAATTTTTTTCTAAAACCTAATATTTAGTAATATGATTAATTATTACATGTATAATAATTTTGCATTTTTATTTGAATGAATTGAATATTATAAAATAAAAATAAATACATAATTATACTAAATAATTTCTTTAAATGAATACATAATTCTATTCTACGTGTTAGCGTCTTTTTGAGACTGCTGAGAACAATTTGCGAGTCCTTGCTGCCCAAGACAAATAAAAAAGAATTGCTATATATAATGCTTCCATGACTCTTTGAAGTTCCTTGCTATGAGAAGCCTTCATGTTTCATGAACATTGCATAAAGCAGCTCATTCCATGTATCAGGTACACCAGACAGACAACAGTGGCTGCAATCTTGCCGATGGAGTGCCGCCGTGCTGCCATTCGGACCAAGATAGTAGATTGATGAGTGTCCATCTTTTCTCTGAGTTGTCATCTCTGTTATATTCAATATTTTCAACTTGACAAGTTCAGTGCTGTTTTTATGTGATGATAGCAATGAATTGCCTATTTTGAATTGTGACCAGTTATCATTAGGCACTAATGACATGTTAAGCTCTGGCAGTGTTTCCAAATGACAACTTCCACCGCTTCTCCAATCTCCACTTCTGTTCATACATTATTGGATAAATATATGTAAAACTTGGAAGGCAAAATATAAATCATAACAATTGTTGCAACAAATTACAAACCTAAAGTGCAGAAAACTTGACTCTTGTTAAGATTTACAGTATCTTGTATCCAATTCAACACTGTCTCCATTGACTTCCTATATGCATCTTCCACCTTCATTTCCATCTTAACTTCCATACCTTGTTGGAAATAACAGCCCCTGAGCAAATATGAAAAGGTTTGTTTATAGGTTTGTTTATCGAGATTCCAGAATTAATCCATGTATTAAATGATTCTTAACAGTTAGCACAACACTGCTACCAACTCAAACAACTAAACCAAAATAACTGTAAAAATTACAGACAAAAAAATTGTAATTGCCATGCAACCATTTAACCACAAATTCAGCACAATCATCATTTAGCAAGAATTAAATTGATATAATCAAACAGATTTGGGACCCAGCAGCAGCAGCAATTAAATCATTCAAGAGATAATGGCAAAACAACAAAATAGGGCAGGAAAAAAAAGACAACCTAAAAGAAGGTGGAAATTAGGGCAGAACCGGATAGCACAGGACAGAATAGCAGCAGGTAGAATCGAAGAAAAGGAATTTGTGAAACAGCAGGCAAAGACAGTAGACGCTGGTGGTGCTGGGTGAACCACCAAATTTTGCTCCTGAAAAGGAAACACAATTATGTCCACTGGCAGGTCTCCATAGGAACAGTTTACTAAGTTTTTAAAAATCATAGGGACGCATCAAAGATCTTATTATTGCTTCATCAAAGGACATATGCTCAGGATCTTAGATTTAACAATTTTTTCTATCTTATATTTACTTAATTTGAATTAATAACTTCAAACTTAACTACTTAAAGCATGCGCTACTCAATCATTTTTTCCATGAAATGGAATTTTGTAACTCATCAATATGTTCATATATTTCTCTGTACATAAGCCCCCATATTAGGCATTCACTTTGGCTTCATTCAAAATTTTAGTTGAACCTCAGATAGAAAAGAGAAATAAAGCTGGCAGAAACATACCAAGATAAAGTCTTATTGGATGTTGAAAGATAGTTCACGAGCATACCCAAACCATACTCACAAAATTCAGTATAAAATGATGAATACAAAACTGTGAGATAAGATGAAAGTAACTATATCACTATAAAATTCAGAAGTAAAAAGAATATTAAGGCAACTAACCCTTAGCTTCCTATCTTTATGTTTAGATAAGATGAAAGTAACTATATCACTGGAAATTACATAAGCAGGCCCATTTGCATAAGGAGGATATACTTCTTCTGGCCACTCCTGCAACAATAAAATGTAAGACATCAGAACAGAACAGAAAACACAACACCATTCTTCTGAAATGGTCAAACATATGAAATTATATTTAAGGCAATGATGATATCAAAGAAAAAAATAAGTCAACTATATAAAAAAAAAATAAGCATGAAAGGTCACTACATCTTAAAAAAAGGTATTGGTATATACTACATATTACTAATAATGACATAATAATAGTAATGGATGCACAACTCATGTATTTAGTAGCTGTCATACCTCATTAAACCAATTTGAGACAAAGCTAGTTCTTAATTTAATCATTTCATCATTTTTCTTTGAAATAGCTCTCAATATCTCTCTCCGGGGAGTGCAACCCCTTCTCTTTGTTTGACATTCCTTAATAGAATGTTGAACCAACACAGATTCTTTCTCTATTCCTGTTCAGCAGAGACAATGGGCTCCTTAAAAACTAGCTTAGTCTTGTTTCATACACCTAAAATTGAGACTTTCAACTTCTTAACTGAAGATTGCAGGTAAGTTTCTAGTGATCTCTTTTTAATCAAAAACCCTCCACTGCATTTGGATTCAGTCTCAGTAACAAAAATACAGAGAAAATAGACAAGCTATATATTAAATCACAGTTCACAAACCCTAAAATACCACACATCTTCATCAACAACAGCGTGCATGTTATCAAATTACAGTTCACAAACCCATATTTCGCAGATTTAAACCCCCAATTAAAACCCCTAAAATAGGAACCCTAAGCCTCTGCAATTTCAGAACCAAATAGAAATCAATACATACCTATTCAATGATGTGAGCACAGCGAACACGATGATGAGAAGCACGGAGATGACGCTGGTGAGAGCGGCGCAGCGACGATGGTGAGGGCGGCGCAGCGACGATGGTGAGGGCGGCACAGCGACGATCAGTGCAAGCGATGGCGAAGAGGAGCGATGGTCAGTGGGGGTTTCTTCTTGTAGTGAGAGTGAGAGGGAATGGCGAGAGTGAGAGGTCAATGGCGAGACCGAGAGTGAGAGGGTCAATGGCGAGAGTGAAGAGAGTGAGTTGAGGGCGACGATGGTGAGCTTTGGAGGCAGGCAGGGTTTCTACTTCGCGATGAAGGCGATGAAGAGACTGAGTGATGAAGCCATGAAGGTGCTTTGGAGTGAGAGGGTTTACGAAAGTGGATGAACCTTCTTTGGAGGCGATGAGTGAGATTTGGAGGGAATGGCAAAAATTTTATTAAGTGTCATCGGTTTGCTTTCACGAAAATGAGGAAGAAAATTTACTAAGTGTTAAGTTTTTGGCTCTACATACATTAGGCATCATTTTTAAAACGAACCTAAAATTTAATAAATAGGTTATCCTTTAAAAGCGTCTCCTTTGATATGAAAAGTGAACCTATAGATGTCAACCTACGGCTACACTTTATAAGTGATTTCTATAATACCTAAGGCTACGCTTTTTAAATGATACCATATTTGTG
Source organism: Arachis ipaensis (assembly GCF_000816755.2). Taxonomy (NCBI): domain Eukaryota; kingdom Viridiplantae; phylum Streptophyta; class Magnoliopsida; order Fabales; family Fabaceae; genus Arachis; species Arachis ipaensis. The sequence goes on from NC_029794.2 coordinate 51,171,623, forward strand.
TATCCTTTTCTCTTATAAAAGGGCAACACGGAGAAAAGCGTAGCCTATTCCTAGAATAGGCTACGTTTTTCAAATGTAACTTAAAAAAAGTGTGGCTGAATGGGTATTTTTCTTGTAGTGACCACTGCACCTCCACCTGCCTCAGAGCCAGTTTATCACTTAGTGCACCGCCTGTTTTAGCAGCTAGACCAGATGGAGCACCGCAACCGGCGGCGATACGAGAGATCTGAGCATCACAGCAAGCGACGCTATGAGCACCTGAAGCTGATGCTCCGTTCTGGCAACGACATCCCCTCCGAGCCTGACACCCCATCAGAGCCATTTAAGGAGGAGGCGGATGATCATGAGGCGGAGACCCATCCACAGAGAGAGGCTGCGCAGGCAGGCACGGAGCAGGCTGCGCCTCAGCAGGAGGCCCCGCATCAGATTCAGGCTGCAGACCCAGAGGTTCCTATTCAGTCAGCACCTCCTCTGCAGCAGGCAGATCCTCAGACCACCACCACAGAGACTCCAGCTACCTATCCTTCCAGTGAGGACACCCCTTCACACCCTGCTTGAGTGAGCATCAGGGACGATGCTTCATATTAAGTGTGGGGAGGTCGCCATCTCTGGCGTATATTTTTTGGTGAACCACTACAGGCTCTTTTTACTTTATTATTTTTCTGTATTTTTTTCTTTATTTTTATTTTTATTTTCTCAGTACTTATACATTGCTATTTTCATGTATTTTTACTATATTTCTGCATGTTGCACTTTAGTTCATATTTTAGCCATTTAGTTTAGTTGCAATTCTAACTTATTAGTTATAGAAAATGTGGATTAATTAGTATAGTTTACCCTTTTTAGCATAAGATAACTGAGTTTAAATTAAAAATATAAAAAGGAAGTAAACTAGAGACTTTAACAGAATAAAAACAACCCACACCTTGTATATATAGCATTACATGTTAGTTAGTTAACAACATTTCATCAAGGAGAAACACTAGAACTTTAAAGCCACGTTAAGATTTACATTGAGAATAATGGGAACTCTTAATTTTTACTTGCTTGACATATATAACTGATATATGATTTTTGAGTTAGAGAACACACAGCCTGTGAGTTTTGAGCTTAATTGCATTGTTACATTTAAACCATAATATTTTATTCCTGTGTGTTCCGCCCTTCTTATTTATTCTGGTGTTCTTTACTTTGTTTTAATCTATATGTCCGATTATAGAATATAGATACATACCAAGAAAGTAATTGAGGCCATTGTTTGAATCTAGCTCACTATTCCCAAATTAGCCTACCTTTTACATCACCCTTGTTAGCCCCCTCGAGCCTTTAAATCCCCTCTTGTTTTATAACCACATTACTAGCCTTAAGCAGAAAAATAAAATAAAAATCCCAAGTTGAATCCTTGGTTAGCTTAAGATAGAAATTGTGTATTGTGTAAGTGTGGGAACCTTATGGGAACATGGATGATAGAAATAAAAGGGTGGAAAGTTAAAAAGAACAAAAATTTTTATTTTTAAAAGTTTTGGGAAGCATGCTCATGTGAAATCAAAATAATTTAATTACCATGTGCATTTAAAAAAAATTATTTTTCAGTATTTGAATAAAGGGGATACAAAAGAATTCCCCAAATGCAAAAAGCGATGCACATGGGATAAAAATAAATAAAAATTAAAATATGAGCATGTAACATAAAAAGTGGGAAAAATATGGGAAAATAGATAAAAAAGCTTTGCTTTACAAAATATGTATGTTAGGTGAGATCTTAGACTAATCAAGGATTCACTTAATTAGCTCACTTAGCCTTATACATATACCCTTACCTTTACCTTGGCCCCATTACAACCTTAATTAAAGACCTCATGATTTTTGTATGCCTATATTCTATAATTGTTGATTGGTTAGATGAAGAACAAAGTTATAGAAAGTAAGGATAAAAAGAAGAATAGAGTGATTAACCCAATAAACACTGAGTGACTAGAGAGTAAACACAAAATCCAGTGAGGGTTCAATAGCTCATCAACATATATCTCTGCTAAAATTATTAATTGTCTTGCAAAATTGTAAAATGTTTTTCTCTCCCATCTCAATTGTAAAGGTACTTTATCACTATCTAAGGTTTGGCTATATATATAATATTCCTTGAGAATGTGAATTAATTCAACTACATGTAAGCTTTATACACAAGGGAATAACAAACTAGAATTGCATGATTCATTTAGGTAGTTGCATTTAGAATAGATTGCATTGCATGAGATTCCACCACTTTAACCTTACCTTACTCTTTATCTTGGATTTAGCATGAGGACATGCTATTGTTTAAGTGTGGGGAGGTTGATAAACCAATATTTTATGATATACTTTGTGCCTAATTTAAGTGATTTATTCAATCCTTCACTCACTTATTCATATAAATTGCATGGTTTTACTTTCCCTTCCTTATTATGTGATGTATGTGAAAAACATGTTTCCTATGCTTTAAAAATAATAATTTTAATTTCCCTTTATTACCATTCGATGCCGTGATTCGTGTGTTGAGTAATTTCAGATCTTCTAAGGCAGGAATGACTTATAGGATGGAAAGGAAACATACAAAATTGGAAGGAAAGCATAAAACGGAGTTTTTGAAGAAACTGGCAGTGATGCGATCGCATGGACGACGCGGCCGCATGCCAACCCGAAATAGTAGTGACGCGACCGCGTGATTGACGCGATCGCGCACCATAAGCGAAACGCATATGACGCGGACGCATGACTGAAGCGACCGCGTGACAAGGAAAACTCCAAATGACGCGACCGCGTGACCCACGCGGACGCGTGACAGAGGCCATGCACCAGAAAGTACAGAAAATGCTCCGAACAATTTCTGAAGCCCTTTTTGGCCTAAATCCAAGTCCAAAAGGCACAGATCAGAGGTTATGAAGTGGGGGAATGCATCCATTCAAAGGAGAGTCTCCAATTAGTTAGTATTGATGAATTAGATGTAGTTTTAAAGGAGAGGTTCTCCCTTCTCTCTTTTAGGATTTAGAATTAGGATTTCTTTTGCTTTCAGGATTATCTCTTTTTATCAAGTTCAACATTCCTTTTTATTTATCTTCTCAATTTAGTTTATGAATTCTTCTATGTTACATATTATTCTTTGAATTAATGTTATTTGAGGTATTTCAGTTTATTATTGCTCTCTTTTATTTATGTTACTGTTGCTTCCAATCTGAAGACATTTTTATTCCATCAGATTTACTTTTTCCCTTTTGGTCTTGGTTAAGAAATCAGTAACTCAGGAGTTATCAAACTCAACGTGATCCATAACTAGGAATTAACTAGGATTTAAAGATCAAACTAATTAGTCACTTGACCTTCCCTTGCTCTAGTAAAGGTTAACTAAGTGGAATTAAGATTCAATTTTCATCATCATTGATAAGGATAACTAGGATAGGACTTCCAATTTCTCATACCTTGCCAAAAGTGTGTTTTACAGTTATTTTTTTATTTTACAGTCTTTTACTTATTTTAATTGCAATTTAAATTACTTGTTCCTCATCTTCAAAACCCCGATTTACAATCTTCATAACCAATAATAAGAACATGCTTCCTTGCAATTCCTTGAGAAGACGACCCGAGGTTTAAATACTTCGGTTATCAATTTTAAAGGGGTTTGTTACTTGTGACAACCAAAACGTTTGTTAGAAAGGTTGATTGCTTGGTTTAGTAACTATATTTGCAACGAGAGTTTACTATAACCTCTAAACCATCAATCTTCAGTTCTTTCAGACTCTGAAGAGGAAGCTAAGAGAAGCGAAAGCACAACACTCTGGAGAGGACTTGACAGAAATTTTCGAAAAAGAAGAAGACATGGCCGAACCCAATAACAATGGTGGAGATGCAAGGAAGGTGCTTGGTGACTTTACTGCACTAACTTCTGACTTCTATGGAAGAAGCATCTCAATTCCTGCAATTGGAGCAAACAACTTTGAGCTTAAGCCTCAATTAGTTTCTCTAATGCAGCAGAATTGCAACTTTCATGGACTTTCATTGGAAGATCCTCATCAGTTTTTAGCTAAATTCTTGCAAATTTGTGTCACTATTAAGACTAATGGGGTTAATCCTGAGGTCTACAGACTTATGCTTTTCCCTTTTGCTGTAAGAGACAGAGCTAGGATATGGTTGCACTCATAACCTAAAGAAAGCCTGAACTCTTGGGAAAAGTTGGTCAATGCTTTCTTGGCCAAATTTTTTCTACCTCAAAAGTTGAGCAAGCTTAGAGTGGAAGTCCAAACCTTCAGACAGAAGGAAGGTGAATCCCCCTATGAAGCTTGAGAAAGATACAAGCAATTGATCAGAAGGTGTCCTTCTGACATGCTTTCAGAATGTTGCATCCTATGTATATTCTATGATGGTCTGTCTGAATTATCCAAGATGTCATTGGATCACTCTGCTAGTGGATCTCTTCATCTGAAGAAGACGCCTGCAGAAGCCTAGGAACTCATTGAAATGGTTGCAAATAACCAGTTCATGTATACTTCTGAAAGAAATCCTGTGAATAATGGGATAACTCAGAAGAAAAGAGTTCTTGAGATTGATACCTTGAATGCCATATTGGCTCAGAATAAAATATTGACTCAGCAAGTTAATATGATTTCTCAGAGTCTGACTGAAATACAAGCTGCATCAAGCAGTACTAAAGAAGCTTCATCTGAAGGAGAAGCTTATGAACCTGAGAATCCTGGAATGGAAGAGGTGAATTACATGGGAGAATCCTATGAAAAACACCTATAATCCTTCATGGAGGAATCATCCTAATTTTTCATGGAAGGATCAGCAAAAGCCTAATCAAGGCTTCAATAATAATAATGGTGGGAGAAATAGGCTTGGTAATAGTAAGCCTTTTCCATCATCTTCTGAGCAACAGACAAAGAATTCTAAGTAGAGCCTCTCTGACTTAGCAACCATAGTCTCTAATCTATCTAAGACCACTCTCAGTTTCATGACTAAAACAAGGTCCTCCATAAAAAATTTGGAGGCACAAGTGGGTCAGTTGAGAAAAAGAGTTATATCCCAAGCAATACAGAAGAGAATCCAAAGAGAGAGTGCAAGGCCATCAATATGTCCAGCATGGCCGAACCTGTAGAGGAGGGAAAGATAGTGCATTCCAGTGAGGAAGACCTCAATGGACGTCCACTGACCACTAAGGAGTTTCCTAATGAGGAACCAAAGGAATCTGAGGCTCATACAAAGACCATAGAGATTCCCCTGAACTTACTATTGTCATTCATGAGCTCTGATGAGTATTCTTCCTCTGAAGAGGATGAAGATATTATTGAAGAGCAAGTTGCTCAGTATCTAGGAGCAATCATGAAGTTGAATGCCAAGTTATTGGGTAATGAGACTTGGGAGGATGAACCTCCATTGCTCATCAATGAACTGATTGCTTTGGTTCAACTGAAATTACCTCAGAAGAAACCGGATCCCAGAAAGTTCTTAATACCCTGTACCATAGGCACCATGACCTTTGAGAAGGCTCTGTGTGACTTGGGGTCAGGAATAAACCTCAAGCCACTCTCTGTAATGGAGAAACTAGGGATCTTTGAGGTATAAGCTGCAAGAATCTCACTAGAGATGGCAGACAAATCAAGGAAATAGGATTTTGGACTTGTAGAGGATGTCTTAGTGAAGGTTGAAGGCCTGTACATCCCTGCTAATTTCATAGTCCTAGACACCGGGAAGGATGAGTATGAATCCATTATCCTTGGAAGTCCCTTCCTAGCCACAATAAGAGCTGTAATTGATGTGGACAAAGGAGAGTTAGTCCTTCAATTGAATGAAGACTACCTTGTGTTGAAGGCTCAAGGGTCTTCTTCTGTAACCATAGAGAGGAAGCATGAAAAGTTTCTCTCAATACAGAGTCAAACAGAGCCCCCACACTCAACTTCTAAGTTTGTTGTTGAGAGGCCACTATTAAAGCTCTGAGTCTTTGTGAAGCTCTCTAAGAGCTCACTGTGAAGCTATTGACATTAAAGAAGCGCTTATTGGGAGGCAACCCAATGTTATTTAATTATATTCATTTGTTTTCTATTGTTATTTTATGTTTTCTTTAGGTAGATGATCATGTGAAGTCATAAAAACAACTGCAGAATTAAAGTGGAATCAAAAATAGCACACCCTGGAGGACAGGCTTATTTGCGTTTAAACGCCAGTAAGGATAGCAGAATGGGCGTTTAACGCCTAGTCTGGCAGCATTCTGGGCATTAAACGCCAGAAATGATGGACAGATTGGTGTTTAACGCCAGGAAAGGTAGCAGAGCTGGTGTTAAACGCCAGAATTAGCACACAGAGGGCGTTTACACGCCAGAATGGTGCAGGGAGCAGAATTCTTGACACCTCAGGATCTGTGGACCTCACAGGATCCCCACTTATCCCACCTTTTTTTCTCCTTTTTACACCTTTCCATAACACTCTTCTCCAAAATAACCTCCACTAAATCACCTCCATTTCTCCTCCAAACCATCATACAAACCACCTACCCCAACCCATTCAAATTCAAACCATCTCCCTCCCAAACCCAACCCTATTACAAGAATTCCCTCTCCACTCCACTCCTATATAAGCCCCTCATCACTCCTTCCTTTTCACACATCACAACAACGTAAAACCCCCCTTGGCCGAACCATTCACACACTTCTATCCCCTCCATTTCTTCTTCTTCTCCTCCTTTCTTCCTTCTTTTGCTTGAGGACGAGCAAACCTTTTATGTTTGGTATGGAAAAAAGCTCTGCTTTTTATTTTTCCATAACCATTAATGGCACCTAAGGCCGAACAAACCTCTAGAAAGAGGAAAGGGAAGGCAGTTGCTTCCAAGTCCGAGTCATGGGAGATGGAGAGATTCATCTCAAAAGCCCATCACCAGAACGAGGATGGAGCAAATAAGAGATCCCACTCATGGACCTCAATAAGAGCATGAGGAAGACCCTCATCAAAAAATTCCCTGAGATGCCTCAAGGGATACACTTTCCTCCACAAAGCTATTGGGAGCAACTCAACACCTTTTTAGGAGATTTAAGTTCCAACATAGAGCAACTAAGGATGGAGCACCAAGACCACTCCATCATCCTCCATGAAATCAGAGAGGACCAAAAGGCCATGAGAGAGGAGCAACAAAGGCAAGGAAGAGACATAGAGGAGCTCAAGCACTCTATAGGATCTTCAAGAGGAAGAACTAGCCGCCATCACTAAGGTGGACCCGTTCTTTAATTTTCTTGTTCTTATTCTTCTGTTTTTTGGTTTTTATACTCTATGTTTTGTCTATGTTTTTGCCTTTATTACATGATCATTAGTGTTTAGTGTCTATGTCTTAAAGCTATGAATGTCCTATGAATCCTTCACCTTTCTTAAATAAAAGAAATATTTTTTGAAATTAGCTTAATTATTTTGATGTGGTGGCAATACTTTTTGTTTTCTGAATGAGTGCTTGAACAGTGCATATTTTTGATATTGTTGTTTATGAATGTTAAAATTGTTGGCTCTTGAAAGAATAATGAAAAAAGAGAAATGTTATTGATAATCTAAAAAATCATATAATTGATTCTTGAAGCAAGAAAAAGAAGTGAAAAACATAAAGCTTGCAAAAAAAAAAAGGCAAAAAAAAAAAAGAAAGAAAAAAGAAAAAGCAAGGAGAAAAAGCCAATAACCCTTTAAACCAAAATTCAAGGGTAAAACGGATCCATGGCTTTGAGCATTAATGGATAGGAGGGCCCAAAGGAATAAAATCCTGGCCTAAGCGGCTAAATCAAGCTGTCCCTAACCATGTGCTTGTGGCGTGAAGGTGTCAAGTAAAAGGCTTGAGACTGAGCGGTTAAAGTCGTGGTCCAAAGCAAAAAGAGTGTGCTTAAGAGCTCTGGGCACCTCTAATTGGGTACTCTAGCAAAGCTGAGTCACAATCTGAAAATGTTCACCCAGTTATGTGTCTGTGGCATTTATGTATCCGGTGGTAATACTGGAAAACAAAATGCTTAGGGTCACGACCAAGACTCATAAAGTAGTTGTGTTCAAGAATCAACATACTGAAATAGGAGAATCAATAACACTATCTTCATTGATAATTTTGGAATTTATTGTATTTTCTCTTTTTTTTATCCTATTTTGTTTTTAGTTGCTTGGGGACAAGCAACAATTTAAGTTTGGCGCTGTGATGAGCAGATAATTTATACCCTTTTTGGTATTGTTTTCACATAGTTTTTAGTATGATTTAGCTACTTTTTATTATATTTTATTAGTTTTAATTCAAAAATCATATTTCTAGACTTTACTATGAGTTTGTGTGTTTTTCTGTGATTTCAGGTATTTTCTGGCTGAAATTGAAGGAGCTGAGCAAAAATCTGATTCAGAGGCTGAAAAAGGACTGCAGATGCTGTTGGATGCTAAACCTCCTGCACTTGAAGTGGATTTTCTGGAGTTACAGAAGCACAATTGGTGTGCTCTCAATTGCGTTGGAAGGTAGACATCTTGGGCTTTCCAGCAATATATAGTAGTCTATACTTTGCCCGAGAATTGATGGCCCAAACTAGCGTTCAAACGCCCACTAGAGATCCTTTTCTGGAGTAAAATGCTAGAACTGGCACCAGAACTTGAGTTAAACGCCCAAACTGGCACCCAAGCCAGTTTTTAACTCCAAGAACAGCCTATGCACGTGAAAGCTTCAATGCTCAGCCCAAGCACACACCAAGTGCGCCCTAGAAGTGGATTTCTGCACTATCTGCACTTAGTTACTCATTTTTTGTAAACCTAGGTTACTAGTTTAGTATAAAAACTACTTTTAGAGATTTATTTTATATCTTATGATCATCTTTTGATCATATGTAACTTTTCACATCTGAGAACCTCTTTGGAGAGGCTGGCCATTCGGCCATGCCTAGACTATTTTCACTTATGTATGTTCTACGGTGGAGTTTCTACACCCCATAGATTAAGGTGTGGAGCTCTGCTGTTCTTCATGAATTAATGCAAGTACTATTGTTTTTTTTTCAATTCATGCCTACTTCGTCTCCAAGATATACTCTCGTACTTAATTCAGTTAAGTCAGAATGAAGGGGTGACCCGTGACAATCACCCACTATCTTCGTTACTCGCTTAGCCAAGATCCGCGTGCCTGACAACCACAAGGGGTCTACATGTTCAACGTAGTCATTGGATGACAGCCGGAGTATATTCTCTTTAGATATCTAACATGGACCGAGTGCGTGAGATTAGTATCTTCGTGGTATAGGCTAGAACCATTGGCAGCATTCCTGAGATCCGGAAAGTCTAAACCTTGTCTATGGTATTCCGAGTAGGATCTGGAAAGGGATGACTCTGACAAGCATCAAACCTGCGAATGTTGAGCACAGTGACAGTGTGCAAAAGGACAAGGGTCCTATTCTGACGCTAGTAGGAACCGACAGATGATTAGCCGTGCGGTAGCTGTACATGGTATTTTTCATCCGAGACGAGAAATCCGACAGTTGATTAGCCGTGCAGAGATCATACCTGGTATTTTTCATCCGAGAGGATCATACAGCTTGCCATGGAAGGGAGCACGCATGATTGGAAGGAGGCAATAAGAAGGCAGAGGTTCAGAAGCAACAAAGCATCTCCAAACGCTTATCTGAAATCCCCACCAATGAATTACATAAGTAACTTTATTTTATTTTATGCTTTATTTATCTTTTAATTATCAAAACCTCATAACCATTTGAATCCGCCTGACTGAGATTTACAAGGATGACCATAGCTTGCTTCAAGCCGACAATCTCCATGGGATTGACCCTTACTCACGTAAGGTTTATTACTTGGACGACCCAGTGCACTTGCTGGTTAGTTGTGCGGAGTTGTGAAAAGTGTGAATCACAATTTCGTCCACCAACTCCCAACTTGACTTGGGAGTTGATTAAAAGGAGACCCTTGAGTTGGAATACTCAAGTGTCAATTGGGAATTGGAAGTTGTTGGCTGGCTCTCCAGTCTCGAAATCTAATCCTTCCTTAGGAGAGGATTAGGAATTGGGAATCAGAGTTGGTTAGTTACTTGACTTTCCTTTATTCAGTAAAGGATAACTAAGTAGAAACAACAACCTATTACCATTACACTTGGGGAAATTCAACAAGGATAGAACTTCCAATTAATCTTCTCCCGGTCAAGGCTTTTATTTTGAATATATAAAATCTCTTTTAATTTTCATTGCTTTAATTTACAATCATTTATTTTTCTGTTCTCCAACTCTTAAAATTTCTCGGAAAACTTCTGATCAATAAAATAGCACTCTTTTGTCAACTCGTTGGGAGACTACCTGTGATTTCTACTCCCAGTATTTTTATTCTTAATTTTTGATAACCGTTTTTAAATTGATAAGCAAAATTTTTATCGGCTAAGAACTGTACTTGCAACGCTGTTTTCTCTATAAATTCTTAATCGGAAATTTTGCGCCCGTTCAAGGACCAGCAGTGCCTCCTATTCCAACAAGTCAAACACGGCAGCCTCGACCAAATTGGAAGATCTCCTCCGAGATCAACCTCGCAGTTTCAGGTAACCCTCGGAACACTCACCATTATCTTTATAATTTTTTATAAGAGGGATAGGAGTTTTGGTATGTAATGTTGTAAGTTATTATTATTATATATATGTATATTTTTAAGTGTTGTAATGGT